>NW_022436903.1:0-2500 GCF_009650955.1 Corvus moneduloides | reverse complement strand
TTCTTTCTTTCTTTCTTTCTTTCTTTCTTTCTTTCTTTCTTTCTTTCTTTCTTTCTTTCTTTCTTTCTTTCTTTCTTTCTTTCTCTTTCTCTCTGTCTCTTTCTTTCTCCCTTTCTTTCTCTCATGTCCATCTTTTACACCAGCTGTTATATTTTCCTTTGTTTCATAAACAAATATTAGCCCAATCTTTTGAGTTACTCTTTCTTGTTGAGGACTAAGTCAGATCTGTGTGTAACCTGTGGGGGGAAAAAAGACCTCAGCCAGAGGAAAGATGTAATCAGAAACTAAAGGTAACAGGAAACAGAAGCTGAATAAAAAGCACATGACACCCATTCATAATAGTGAAGATATCACTTTCTTTTGCCACATTTTAAAAGAATTTAAGACTAAATCCAAAGTTACATAAACTAAAATGTTACTCTGATAAATGGGAAGACAACCTGGGGCACAGCCTTATGCTTCTTCAGAGACCAAAGGTGCTGCCACACGCATTTCCACTTTAGATGTCATTGTTTAATGTTTGTACTGCAAACCTGTTATTACTCCCATGTAGTCATTACACTAAGGAAAAAACCTTGCAGCATCATATTCCTGTTCAGTTATTTACAGGTCAGAGTCCAGCAGAAGCAAAAACCAGTTGCTAGTCACTAGTCATATTAATAGTCACCTCATAACACAAACAGCAAAAGAAAGCTGATTCTCATATATTGGGAAGCTTCAGTTCGTTTCGTAGTCATGTTTATACTCGCTTTCCAAGTGCTTCGATTTGGTCAGTTTTGGACAAGCAGTTCCACTCCATTCTCTCCTCATGCATGGACTATATGATCCCACCACCTTAAGTATCTGAACTGAGAACTTAATATCCTTCTTCCCTCACCCCAGACTCCCCCTCCACAGTAGAAACTAATTTCAGCTAAGTGCTGACCACACTTTCCATAGATGTGAAGCCATTTCTGTGCTGAAAGTATAAACCTAAGGACTCTTGGTCTTGTGTAAGTGATCAGTCAGATTAGTCCCCTTCTTTTCCACAAAATAGCTGGCTGCTCACAAGGGAGGTGGACCACTAGGCATCCAGGGTTGTTCTGAAGTACTTTCTAAAGCATGCTAGAATTTACTCAGTTTCTGCATAGGGAATCCCCACCCCTGTATGCGTAGTCAGTGACAGGAATATTTGCAGATCGCATCCAGCTTAAATTCTACTCATCTTTTGCCAGTCTTAAATGCACAGATTTGGACTTGTTCTGCAAAAGAGTGGAATTTATTCTTACAGTTAGACATAAGACATTCTTTTTTCTAGTACGAGATCAGACATATTTCAAGCTCTTCCATTTAACTCACCAAAACTACTCAGAAGTGTTTACTTCTGCAATTAGCTTAGCAAGTGTGTTCAAAAATATCTATTCCTAAATGATGATCACAATCATAGCTAAAAGCTATTATATAGACTACTCCTGTTTTCAAACTGGTGATGTGTCTTTTCCTCTTTCAGCTGCAGCTTTACAACTGTGATCTAGCATGTGGTTGTTTTTCTAGGCTAAAAGGGGCACATGTGATGCTGCAGGATCGGAGCTTTCCAGCAGGTTTTCAGAGTTGCACCTGCACCACATCTGTCTTTTTTCCCACACCACTTTTTTTTAAAGAAAGGAAAAACAATATAAATCTAGAAATGAGACAAAAAATGGAATTTTCTTCTCCTTGCTTCTAGAAGTTTCTGCCACTATATAGTTTTCAATTGTGAAATGGCTACACCTAATCTGAAATAGTAGCAGAATATTGTATACAATTATTTGTTTAGAGGCAGTTTTGAGATATTAAAAGCCATCTTTACCATTACTGGCTTTTGCCCAGATGTATCCATTAGCCTTTCAGGCAAAAAGTCTTTGAACTTGTTAAGGGAACAATGTAGTTCCAGGTTGTTCCAGTTTCAGACAAAAGCCCTAGGCAAGAGTGTTGTGATAGTCTTTGTTCTGATATAGTGATCCTTGATGAACAGAAAATTCTGTGGGAGATCATAGTGAAAACTCAGAAACTATAGCAATTAGGCAGATTAAATTTATCCAGCAGACTTTAATACTTATTTCCAATTTCTCCTCTTATTACCTCTCAAGATTGTGTTTCAGTGTCCTAGAGAAAGGCTCATATTACTGATGTGATACTAATGTAAACACTGTGATTGCAAAGTACTGCATTTGTGGGTTTTCTTGGCTTGGAGAGTCTCAGTCAAGGAGGACATTTTCTTAAATATTTTTAAAATTAATTCAGCCATTATCAAGAAATCTATATGAATGCACTAACCACGGAAGTTTAACATTTTATGATAATGTTTTCCATTTGTGTAACTAAATAAGTCATAAATTAGGTTCCAATTCAGTGTTGTTTACTCCACAACTGCACAGGTTCTTCCAAAAATCATTCACAAAATGCTAGATGGTAAAAATAGATGAAGACATTTTTCTGTTCTGAGTATAAATATTATGATATAATTACACTAGTATATTTG
>NW_022436902.1:0-27921 GCF_009650955.1 Corvus moneduloides | reverse complement strand
CGGGGTTCCAGGGGTCTCTGCGGGGTTCCGGGGGTCTCTGCAGGGTTCCAGGGGTCTCTGCGGGGTTCCGGGGGTCTCTGCAGGGTTCCAGGGGTCTCTGCAGGGTTCCAGGGGTCTCTATGGGGTTCCGGGGGTCTCTGCAGGGTTCCAGGGGTCTCTGCGGGGTTCCGGGGGTCTCTGCGGGGTTCTCAGGGCTCCCGTGCGGTTCCAGGGCTGTCCATGAGGTTCCCCTGGAGGTCCCGCGGGTGTTCTCACTTCTCCTGGACGTGTTTCCCTGGGCTGGCCGTCTCTGCCCTGGCTTCCCACTCCGCTTCCCCCGCGTTCCCGCACCGTCACACTGATGACTGCGCTCCGGCCCCTGGCCATGGTGGCCGTCACCTCGACGGGGCCGGCGTTGAGCTGCGCTTCGTCCTGGTTTTCCTTGAGGATGACGAAGGGGAACATGGCGTTCTCCTGGGGCGATTGGTGGGAGATCTTGACCAGGCGTTCGTAGACCGCCTGCAGGTTGCTCTTGTGAACCTTGTCCTGGGACAGCTCCAGGCCCATCTCCACGGAAAACCTGTTGTAGTCGATGGGGTTGGAGAAGTAGATGGCCAAGGTGAAGGACTCGGCCTCGAAGGCCAGGACCCCGTTAGCGCCCCAGAACAAGGAGTTGTTGGTGAACTTGCAGCTTTTGGAGGAGCCGGGGGCCACGTCCTGCGGGGGGTTGAGGACGTGGCCGCTGAAGAAGTAGGTCCTGGAGAGAGAGGAATTGGAAGGGGGGGATCAACGGAGGGGCGGCGGGAGCGCGGGGAAATCGTCCCAGCGGCACTGGGAGGTGCTGGGAGATGACCCCGAGTCCTGGAGATGATCCCGAGCCCTGGAGATGATCCCAGCCCGGCACGAAGATCCCACCCGGAGCTGCCCCCCTGCACCCCCAAGGGTCCTCCCCGATGTCCCCCCCCCCGGCCTCACCCGCACTGCTTCAGGGTGACTTTTCGGGTCTTGTTGGAGATGTGGATCTCCACAAAGCGACTGACGTTCAACCCCATCCTGGCTCAGGATCTCCTCCTCAGCTCTGGGATCTCCTCCTCAGCTCTGGGATCTCCTTCTCAGCTGCGGGATCTCCTTCTCAGCTCTGGGATCTCCTTCTCAGCTCTGGGATCTCCTCAGCTCTGGAATCTCCTCCTCAGCTCTGGGATCTCCTCCTCAGCTCTGGGCTCTCCTCAGCTCCAGAACGTCTTCCTCAGTTCTGGAATCTCCTCCTCAGCTCCGGAATCTCCTCCTCAGCTCCGGAATCTCCTCCTCAGCTCCGGGCTCTCCGTGGCTCCAGCCCCTTCTCTCCCCTCTCCCGGCTCTCTTCCCGGTGCTCTTGGCTCAGCCGGGCCCCTTTCCCTCCTCCCTGGGCTCCAGCAGCCCCTGATTTCTGGGAACTAGAGCTTTCGCTTTCACCGGAGACTCCCCAAGCTCCGCCCTTTCCTTCCTTCGATTTTGAGACAAAACTGCCCGAGAACAGACCCCAAACCCGCCCGGATTCGGCTCATCCCTAAAATCGCCCATCCCGGGATGAGCCCGGGTGCCGCCGGGCGTTGCCTCCCCGGGCACCTGCGCCAGGTGTGTCCCTCCCATCCCGGCATGGGCGATTTTAGGGATGAGCCGAATCCGGGCGGCGTTCGGGGTCTGTTCTCGAGCGGTTCCATCCCAAAAATTCGTGGAGTAGAAAGGAAGGGGAAGCGGCCGGGAATTTTGAGGGGGTTTCTGGGTGAAACCGGGAATTTTGGGGGGTTTCTGTGGAATCCAAGGAGTTCCCGGGTGTCCCCTGGGAGCACCGGGAGGAGACGCTGGAGCTCAGGAGAAGGTTCTGGATCTGAGAAGATCCCAGAACCAAGGAAAGCCATCCCCACCCCGATCCCAAATTCCACCCCCCGATCCCAGATTCTTTCCCGGATCCTGGGATAACCCCCTCCCTCCCCATCCCAAATTTCCCCCTCCTCCCAGACCTTCCCGGATGCCAAAATTCCCAGTTTTTCACTGGATCAAGTGCAAAAATTCCTCTTTTATTCAGCAAAGCAAGGAAAAAGAAAAAGGGAAAAATGGGGGGGGGGGATCCCCAGGGGGTGGTTTGGGGCTCCCGGGGGGGGGCGGGGGTCTCCCCAAATTTTGGGGATTCCCCCCTCCCCAGTGGGGTCCATCCATGTCTCGCTCTGGGGATCCCTGATTTGGGGGGGGGGGGGGGGGTCCTTTTGGGGGTATTTGGGTTTTTTTTTTGAGGGATATTTTGGGGGTCTCTGGGGGTATTTTGGGGTTCCCACCCCCCCCCAAATTTTGGGGGTTCCCCCCTCCTCTGTCCCCCCTAGATGAGGTCCATCAGGATGTCCTCCTCCATCACGCTGGGGGTCTGCACGGGCTGGAGCCCCCCCGGGGGAACGGGGCCCCGCGGGCCGGGGGGCAGCAGCATCTGCCCTGGGGGGGCACAGCGGGGTCAGGGGGGACCCCAAAACTCACCCTGGGGTCCCAAAGGTGGGTTTGGGGGGGGTCTCAGGGGTATTTTGGGGGGGTCTCAGGGGTATTTTGGGGGTCTCAGGGGTATTTTGGGGGGTCTCAGGGGTATTTTGGGGGGTCTCAGGGGTATTTTGGGGGGTCTCAGGGGTATTTTGGAGGGTGCCAGAAATAATTTGAGGATACCTGGGGGTGGTTTTGGGGTTCCCAAGGTAAATTGGGGGGGGGTCCCAGGAGAGGTTTGGGGGTACCTGGGGGTGGTTTGGGGGTTCCAGGAGAGGTCTCGGGTACCTGGGGGGTGATTTGGGGGGTCCCAGGGGTGGTTTGGGGGGGGTCCTGATGTGGTTTTGGGGTTCCCAGGGTAAATTGGGGGATCCCCAGGGACATTTAGGGGGTACCTGGGGGTCGTTTTGGGGATGCCAAGAGAGGTTTGGGGATGCCAAAGGTGGTTTGGGGGGTCCCAGGGGTATTTCGGGGGTCTCAGGGGTATTTTGGAGGGTGCCAGGAGTAATTTCGGGGTACCTGGGGGTGGTTTTGGGGGATCCCAGGGGCAGTTTGGGGGGTCCTGGTGTGGTTTTGGGGTTCCCAGAAGGATTTAGGGTTCCCAGAAGGATTTGGGGGTTTATTTTGGGGTTCCCGGGTGTGTTTTGGGGGGTCCCTGGGGTGGTTTTGGGGGTCCCTGGTGTGGTTTTGGGGTTCCCAGAAGGATTTAGGGTTCCCAGAAGGATTTGGGGGTTCTGGAGGAGTTTATTTTGGGGTTCCTGGGTGTGTTTTGGGGGGTGCCTGGCGTGGTTTTGGGGTTCCCAGGAGGGTTTTGGGGTTCCCAGAAGGATTTGGGGGTTCTGGAGGGGTTCATTTTGGGGTTCCCGGCTGTGTTTTGGGGGGTCCCTGGCGTGGTTTTGGGGCTCCCCGAAGGATTTGGGGGTTCTGGAGGGGTTTATTTTGGGGTTCCCAGATGTGTTTTGGGGGGGTCCCTGGGGTGGTTTTGGGGTTCCCAGGAGGGTTTTGGGGTTCCCAGAAGGATTTGGGGTTCCCAGGAGGGTTTTGGGGTTCTGGGGGGGTTCATTTTGGGGTTCCCAGATGTGTTTTGGGGGGGTCCCTGGGGTGGTTTTGGGGTTCCCAGGAGGGTTTTGGGGTTCCCAGAAGGATTTGGGGTTCCCAGAAAGATTTGGGGGTTCTGGGGGGGTTCATTTTGGGGGTCCCTGGGATGGTTTTGGGGTTCCCAGAAGGATTTGGGGTTCCCAGAAGGATCTGGGGGTTCTGGGGGGGGGGGGGTTTTTTGGGGGTCACTCACCTGGGATCGGGGCGCGGGGCCCCCCCAGCTGCCCCGGCCAGGGCTGCCCCGGGGGGGGGTGCAGGAGGGGCAGCTGCCCCCCCCCCCGCCCCCAAGGCCTGGTGGGGAGGGGGCAGCAGGGGCTGGGCCGGGGGGGGCCCCGGCGGGGGCTGCAGGTGGTGCAGGGGCTGCGCCGGGGGCGGGACCCCCCCTTGGGGCTGGGGGACACCGGAGAGAGTCAGGGGGGCACCCCAAAAATGACCCCTCCCTTCCCAGGACACCCCCCCCCCCCAGCCCCAAAACCCTTCAGTTCCTTCCTCTCTCCCCCCCCCCAATTTTTAGAGCCCCCCCAAACCTTCCCAAGAACCCCCCTCCCCTCAAAAATTCCCCTCCCAAATCGCCCCAAGAACCCCCCTGAAAAGTCCCCCCGAAAATTTTAAGAGCCCCCCCTCCAAAAATTCCCCCCAAGAACCCCCCAGAAATTCCACCCCCCTTCCCAAATCCCTACCAGTTCTCCAAAAACACCCCAAAAAATTAACCTGAGGGGAAGCCCCGATCCTGAGTTTTGGGGGCGCTCCCTGGTTTGGGGGAGTCCCTTTTTTTTTTTTTTTGGGAGGGGTCCCCGTTTTTTTGGGGGAGTCTCTATTTCGGGGGCTCCCCGTTTTTTGGGGGAGTCTCTATTTCAGGGGCTCCCCGTTTTTTGGGGGAGTCTCTATTTCGGGGGCTCCCCTTTTTTTGAGGGGGAGTCTCTATTTCAGGGGCTCCCCGTTTTTTTGGGGGAGTCTCTATTTCGGGGGCTCCCCGTTTTTTTGGGGGGAGGCTCTATTTTGGGGGCTCCCCTTTTTTTGAGGGGGAGTCTCTATTTCAGGGGCTCCCCGTTTTTTTGGGGGAGTCTCTATTTCAGGGGCTCCCCGTTTTTTTTGGGGGGAGGCTCTATTTCGGGGGCTCCCCGTTTTTTTGGGGGGAGTCTCTATTTCGGGGGCTCCCCTTTTTTTGAGGGGGAGTCTCTATTTCGGGGGCTCCCCGTTTTTTTGGGGTTGTTTTTGGGGTCGCTCACCGGCTGCTGGCTGAGCAGGAGGCTCCGCAGTTGGGGGTTGGCCCCGGGGTTTTGGGGGCGCAGCAGAGCCCCCCCCCCAGCTTGGGTGGGCTGGGGGGGCCCGGCCTGGGGGGGTCCCGGGTTTTGGGGGGCCGGGGGGGGCGCGGGGGCGGCCGAGGGGGCCGGGGGGGGCTGCGGCTGCTGCTGCTGCGCCCGGAGCTGTAACTGGGGGGGGGGGGGGGAGAGAGAGGGGGTGTGCAGGAAAAGGGGGTGTTGGGGACCCCCCCCAAAATCCCACAGAGCAAAGGGACCCCCCCCCGCCCCCAAATCCATGCAGGGTCCCCTCAAGACCATCCAGACCCATCTGAGACCCCCTAAAACACCCCCAAAAATCATCCAGGGTCCCCCCCCAACACCTCCCAGAGCCATCAAGGGACCCCCTCCAGAACCCAGCCAGGACCCCCCAGACCCCCAAAGCCTCCAGAACCCCCCCCATGTCCCCCCCAAACCCATCCAGGACCCCCCAAAATCCCCCCCAGACCTTCCAAACCCATCCAACACCCCCCAAAATCCCCCCCAGATCCATTCAGGACCCCCCAAAATCCCCCCCAGACCTTCCAAACCCATCCAACACCCCCCAAAATCCCCCCCCGATCCATTCAGGACCCCCCAAAATCCCCCCCAGACCCCTCCAAACCCACCCAGGACCCCCCAGACCCCCAAAGCCTCCAGGACCCCCCCCATGTCCCCCCCAAACCCATCCAGGACGCCCCCAAAATCCCCCCCAGACCTTCCAAACCCATCCAACACCCCCCAAAATCCCCCCCAGACCCATTCAGGACCCCCCAAAATCCCCCCCAGACCCATCCAAACCCATCCAGGACCCCCGAAAATCCCCCCCAGACCCCCCAAGCCCCCCCAGACCAGGCTCTGCTGTCGCTGCTGCTCCTCCATGATGCCGACCTGAGCCAGGCTTGGGCTCACCTTTGGCAGGGGAAGCACGATGTGAGGTCTGGGGGGCTTTAAGGACCCCCCAAAACCACCCCAAATCCACCCCAAATCCCACAAAAACCACCTCAAATCGAAACGTGAGGGGGGAAAAGGGCGGGAAACGTGAGGGGAGAAAAGGGCGGGAAACGTGAGGGGAAAAGGGAGGGAAACGTGAGGGGAGAAAAAGGAGGGAAAGGTGAGGGGGAAAAGGGAGGGAAAGGTGAGGGGAAAAGGGAGGGAAACGTGAGGGGAAACGTGAGGGGAGAAGGGAGGGAAAGGTGAGGGGAGAAAAGGGGGGAAGGTGAGGGGAAAAGGGAGGGAAAGGTGAGGGGGAAAAGGGAGGGAAAGGTGAGGGGAGAAAAGGGAGGGAAAAGTGAGGGGAGAAAAGGGCGGGAAAGGTGAGGGGGGAAAAGGGCGGGAAACGTGAGGGGGGAAAAGGGCGGGAAACGTGAGGGGAAAAGGGAGGGAAAGGTGAGGGAAGAAACATGAGGGGAGAAACGTGAGGGGAGAGAACGTGAGGGGAGAAAAGGGTGGGAAAGGTGAGGGGAGAAAAGGGAGGGAAACGTGAGGGGGGAAAAGGGAGGGAAAGGTGAGGGGAGAAATGGGCGGGAAACGTGAGGGGGGAAAAGGGAAGAAAATATGAGGGGAAAAAAGCCAGGAAACACAAGGAAAAAAGGGTGGGAAGCCTGAGGGTAAAATCGGCAGAAAGCATGAGAGGAGAAAAGGACGGGAAGGTCGGGAAATGAGGGGGTAAAAATGGGGGAAATGTGCATCCCAATTCCTCAGGTGCCCCCTCCCCAAAACGAAGCGCGGACTCTGGAGGTTGCTCAGACACTTTTATTTCTGGGGGGGCTCACGGGGCCTTCGCCGCCCGCACCCTCTTCTTCCTCACCACCACGGGCTTCTGGCTGCACAGGATGGCGCTGGCCCGGCGCAGAGCGGCCTGGAGGGGACAAAAATGGGGGCCAGCACCCCAAAAACAAGGGGTGAGCCCTGGGTGTGGAGTGGGCTCACAGCCTGAATTATCCCTCCGAGATCAAGGAGTCGTTGGAGATCTGGAACTCCAGAGAGTTCTGGCTCTGTTCTGCTGCCATCGTGGCTCGGGACCTTCTCAGCTCCAGGATCTTTTCCTGAGCTCCGGAATCTCCTCAGCTCCGGGCTCTCCCTGGCTCCAGACCCTTCTCCCCCCACTCCGGGGTCTCTTCCCGGTGTTCTCGGCTCCGTTTGGGAGCGATGCGGATCCTCAGTTCCCCGTTCCCGCACTCTCCGTGATTTCACAGAAATCACCTCTTTGGGTTTCACCCCAACCCCTCCCAAACCCGGCCCTTTCCTTCCCATTCCCAGGGAATTTTGGCTCCCATTACAAAATTGGATGTGAATAGACCCAAAACCCACCCGGATTTGGAGCCTCCCTGAAGTCGCTCATCCCGGGATGTCCCAGGCTCGGGAGGGACACACACCTGGCGCAGGTACCTGGGGGTGCCCTGGGGGTGGGTTTGGGGTCCCTGGAAGGGGCACGGAACAGGGTTAACTGGTTTAAATGGTTTAACTGGTTTAACCGGTTTAACTGGTTTAACCGCTCGCCCCCGACCCCAGAGCCTCCCACACCCCCCGACCCCCTCGATCCCAGACCACCCCAAATCCCAAATCCCAAATATCCACCCCGGATCCCAGATCCTTCCCCAGATCCAGGGTTCCCCCCTCAATCCCAGATCTCCTCCTCCCACGAGGCCCCTTTAACCTTTGACCTTCCCACTCCCAGATTTCCCCCTCCCGATCCCAAATTCCCACCCCTCATCCCAGGCCCCTCCAGATCCCAAATCCCGCTTTCTTCACTCGGCGGACCAAGTTCTAAAATTCTCCTTTTATTGACCAAAGCACAAAGGAGGCCGGGGGGGATTGGGGCACCCCAAAAGAGGGGCTGGGACACCCCAACCCCGCCGTGTCCGTGGCGTTCTCGGGGGTGTCCAGAAGCTGCCGGTGGTTTCTCCAAGGTTCTCCCGGTGCCCAAGAGGTTCTGCTGAAGGATCTTCTGGACTCTGCGGTGGGTTCTAGAAGGGTCTGTGGGGCTCTAGAGGCTCCCACAAGGTTCTAGAGGGGTCTCCAGGGCTCTAGAGGCATCGGGAAGGGGGGTGGGTGGGTTTCTAGATGCTTCTGCAGGGCTCTGGAAGTTTCTCCGGGTTTCTAGATCTGCCTGTGGGTTCCAGAACTCTCTGTGGGGTTCTGGGGGTGTCTGCGGGGTTCTAGAGGTAGCCACGGGGTTCTGAGGTGCCTGAGGGGTTCTGGGGGTGCCTGTGGGGTTCTGGAGGTGTTTAAGGGGTTCTGGGGGTCTCTGCGGGGTTCTGGGGGGTCTCTGTGGGGTTCCAGGGGTGTCTGTGGGATTCCGGGAGTGTCTGCAGGGTTCTGGGGGTCTCTGTGGGGTTCTGGGGGTGTCTGCGGGGTTCTGGGGGTCTCTATGGGGTTCTGGGGGTGTCTGCGGGGTTCTGGGGGTCTCTATGGGGTTCTGGGGGTCTCTGTGGGGTTCTGGGGGTCTCTGTGGGGTTCCAGGAGTGTCTGCAGGGTTCTGGAGGTCTCTGCAGGGTTCCAGGGGTCTCTGCGGGGTTCTGGGGGGTCTCTGCGGGGTTCCAGGAGTGTCTGCAGGGTTTCTGGGGATGTCTGTGGGGTTCCGGGGGTCTCTGCGGGGTTCTGGGGGTGTCTGTGGGGTTCTGGGGGTTCTCTATGGGTTCCGGGGGGTCTCTGCAGGGTTCTGGGGGTGTCTGTGGGGTTCCGGGGGTCTCTATGGGGTTCCGGGGGTCTCTATGGGGTGCTGCGGATATCTGTGGGGTTCCGGGGGTCTCTATGGGGTTCCGGGGGTCTCTATGGGTTCTGGGGGTCTCTGCAGGGTTCCGGGGGTCTCTAGTGGGGTTCCGGGGGTGCTCTGTAGGGGTTCTGGGGATGCTCTAGTGGGGTTCCGGGGGTCTCTGCAGGGTTCCTGGGGGTTCTGCTGGGGTTCCGGGGGTCCTTCAGGGTTCTGGGGGTCTCTATGGGGTTCCGGGGGTCTCTGTGGGGTTCCAGGGGTCTCTATGGGGTTCCGGGGGTCTCTATGGGGTTCCGGGGGTCTCTGCAGGGTTCTGGGGATGTCTGTGGGGTTCCGGGGGTGTCTGTGGGGTTCCAGGGGTCTCTGCGGGGTTCCGGGGGTCTCTGCAGGGTTCTGGGGGTGTCTGTGGGGTTCCGGGGGTCTCTGTGGGGTTCTGGGGGTCTCTGCAGGGTTCTGGGGATGTCTGTGGGGTTCCAGGGGTCTCTATGGGGTTCCGGGGGTCTCTGCAGGGTTCTGGGGGTCTCTGCGGGGTTCCGGGGGTCTCTGCGGGGTTCCAGGGGTCTCTATGGGGTTCCGGGGGTCTCTGCAGGGTTCTGGGGATGTCTGCGGGGTTCCGGCGGTCTCTGCGGGGTTCCGGGGGTCTCTGCAGGGTTCTGGGGGTCTCTGCAGGGTTCTGGGGATGTCTGTGGGGTTCCAGGGGTCTCTGCGGGGTTCCAGGGGTCTCTGCAGGGTTCCAGGGGTCTCTGCGGGGTTCCAGGGGTCTCTGCGGGGTTCCGGGGGTCTCTGCAGGGTTCCAGGGGTCTCTGCAGGGTTCCAGGGGTCTCTGCGGGGTTCCGGGGGTCTCTGCAGGGTTCCAGGGGTCTCTGCGGGGTTCCGGGGGTCTCTGCGGGGTTCTCAGGGCTCCCGTGCGGTTCCAGGGCTGTCCATGAGGTTCCCCTGGAGGTCCCGCGGGTGTTCTCACTTCTCCTGGACGTGTTTCCCTGGGCTGGCCGTCTCTGCCCTGGCTTCCCACTCCGCTTCCCCGCGTTCCCGCACCGTCACACTGATGACTGCGCTCCGGCCCCTGGCCATGGTGGCCGTCACCTCGACGGGGCCGGCGTTGAGCTGCGCTTCGTCCTGGTTTTCCTTGAGGATGACGAAGGGGAACATGGCGTTCTCCTGGGGCGATTGGTGGGAGATCTTGACCAGGCGTTCGTAGACCGCCTGCAGGTTGCTCTTGTGAACCTTGTCCTGGGACAGCTCCAGGCCCATCTCCACGGAAAACCTGTTGTAGTCGATGGGGTTGGAGAAGTAGATGGCCAAGGTGAAGGACTCGGCCTCGAAGGCCAGGACCCCGTTAGCGCCCCAGAACAAGGAGTTGTTGGTGAACTTGCAGCTTTTGGAGGAGCCGGGGGCCACGTCCTGCGGGGGGTTGAGGACGTGGCCGCTGAAGAAGTAGGTCCTGGAGAGAGAGGAATTGGAAGGGGGGGATCAACGGAGGGGCGGCGGGAGCGCGGGGAAATCGTCCCAGCGGCACTGGGAGGTGCTGGGAGATGACCCCGAGCCCTGGAGATGATCCCGAGCCCTGGAGATGATCCCAGCCCGGCACGAAGATCCCACCCGGAGCTGCCCCCCTGCACCCCCAAGGGTCCTCCCCGATGTCCCCCCCCCGGCCTCACCCGCACTGCTTCAGGGTGACTTTTCGGGTCTTGTTGGAGATGTGGATCTCCACAAAGCGACTGACGTTCAACCCCATCCTGGCTCAGGATCTCCTCCTCAGCTCTGGGATCTCCTCCTCAGCTCTGGGATCTCCTCAGCTTCAGGCTCTCCTCAGCTCTGGAATCTCCTCCTCAGCTCTGGGATCTCCTCCTCAGCTCTGGGCTCTCCTCAGCTCCAGAACGTCTTCCTCAGTTCTGGAATCTCCTCCTCAGCTCCGGAATCTCCTCAGCTCCGGAATCTCCTCCTCAGCTCCGGAATCTCCTCCTCAGCTCCGGGCTCTCCGTGGCTCCAGCCCCTTCTCCCCCCTCTCCCGGCTCTCTTCCCGGTGCTCTTGGCTCAGCCGGGCCCCTTTCCCTCCTCCCTGGGCTCCAGCAGCCCCTGATTTCTGGGAACTAGAGCTTTCGCTTTCACCGGAGACTCCCCAAGCTCCGCCCTTTCCTTCCTTCGATTTTGAGACAAAACTGCCCGAGAACAGACCCCAAACCCGCCCGGATTCGGCTCATCCCTAAAATCGCCCATCCCGGGATGAGCCCGGGTGCCGCCGGGCGTTGCCTCCCCGGGCACCTGCGCCAGGTGTGTCCCTCCCATCCCGGCATGGGCGATTTTAGGGATGAGCCGAATCCGGGCGGCGTTCGGGGTCTGTTCTCGAGCGGTTCCATCCCAAAAATTCGTGGAGTAGAAAGGAAGGGGAAGCGGCCGGGAATTTTGAGGGGGTTTCTGGGTGAAACCGGGAATTTTGGGAGGGTTTCTGTGGAATCCAAGGAGTTCCCGGGTGTCCCCTGGGAGCACCGGGAGGAGACGCTGGAGCTCAGGAGAAGGTTCTGGATCTGAGAAGATCCCAGAACCAAGGAAAGCCATCCCCACCCCGATCCCAAATTCCACCCCCCGATCCCAGATTCTTTCCCGGATCCTGGGATAACCCCCTCCCTCCCCATCCCAAATTTCCCCCTCCTCCCAGACCTTCCCGGATGCCAAAATTCCCAGTTTTTCACTGGATCAAGTGCAAAAATTCCTCTTTTATTCAGCAAAGCAAGGAAAAAGAAAAAGGGAAAAATGGGGGGGGGGATCCCCAGGGGGTGGTTTGGGGCTCCCGGGGGGGGGCGGGGGTCTCCCCAAATTTTGGGGATTCCCCCCTCCCCAGTGGGGTCCATCCATGTCTCGCTCTGGGGATCCCTGATTTGGGGGGGGGGGGGCGGGTCCTTTTGGGGGTATTTGGGTTTTTTTTTTTAGGGATATTTTGGGGGTCTCTGGGGGTATTTTGGGGTTCCCACCCCCCCCCCAATTTTGGGGGTTCCCCCCTCCTCTGTCCCCCCTAGATGAGGTCCATCAGGATGTCCTCCTCCATCACGCTGGGGGTCTGCACGGGCTGGAGCCCCCCCGGGGGAACGGGGCCCCGCGGGCCGGGGGGCAGCAGCATCTGCCCTGGGGGGGCACAGCGGGGTCAGGGGGGACCCCAAAACTCACCCTGGGGTCCCAAAGGTGGGTTTGGGGGGGGTCTCAGGGGTATTTTGGGGGGGTCTCAGGGGTATTTTGGGGGTCTCAGGGATATTTTGGGGGGTCTCAGGGGTATTTTGGGGGGGTCTCAGGGGTATTTTGGGGGGTCTCAGGGGTATTTTGGGGGGGTCTCAGGGGTATTTTGGGGGTCTCAGGGGTATTTTGGGGGTCTCAGGGGTATTTTGGGGGGTCTCAGGGGTATTTTGGAGGGTGCCAGAAATAATTTGAGGATACCTGGGGGTGGTTTTGGGGTTCCCAAGGTAAATTGGGGGGGGGTCCCAGGAGAGGTTTGGGGGTACCTGGGGGTGGTTTGGGGGTTCCAGGAGAGGTCTCGGGTACCTGGGGGTGATTTGGGGGGTCCCAGGGGTGGTTTGGGGGGGGGTCCTGATGTGGTTTTGGGGTTCCCAGGGTAAATTGGGGGATCCCCAGGGACATTTAGGGGGTACCTGGGGGTCGTTTTGGGGATGCCAAGAGAGGTTTGGGGATGCCAAAGGTGGTTTGGGGGGTCCCAGGGGTATTTCGGGGGTCTCAGGGGTATTTTGGAGGGTGCCAGGAGTAATTTCGGGGTACCTGGGGGTGGTTTTGGGGGATCCCAGGGGCAGTTTGGGGGGTCCTGGTGTGGTTTTGGGGTTCCCAGAAGGATTTAGGGTTCCCAGAAGGATTTGGGGGTTTATTTTGGGGTTCCCGGGTGTGTTTTGGGGGGTCCCTGGGGTGGTTTTGGGGGTCCCTGAGGTGGTTTTGGGGGGTCCCTGGTGTGGTTTTGGGGTTCCCAGAAGGATTTAGGGTTCCCAGAAGGATTTGGGGGTTCTGGAGGAGTTTATTTTGGGGTTCCTGGGTGTGTTTTGGGGGGTCCCTGGCGTGGTTTTGGGGTTCCCAGGAGGGTTTTGGGGTTCCCAGAAGGATTTGGGGGTTCTGGAGGGGTTCATTTTGGGGTTCCCGGCTGTGTTTTGGGGGGTCCCTGGCGTGGTTTTGGGGCTCCCCGAAGGATTTGAGGGTTCTGGAGGGGTTTATTTTGGGGTTCCCAGATGTGTTTTGGGGGGGTCCCTGGGGTGGTTTTGGGGTTCCCAGGAGGGTTTTGGGGTTCCCAGAAGGATTTGGGGTTCCCAGGAGGGTTTTGGGGTTCTGGGGGGGTTCATTTTGGGGTTCCCGGGTGCGTTTTGGGGGGTCCCTGGGGTGGTTTTGGGGTTCCCAGGAGGGTTTTGGGGTTCCCAGAAGGATTTGGGGTTCCCAGAAAGATTTGGGGGTTCTGGGGGGGTTCATTTTGGGGGTCCCTGGGATGGTTTTGGGGTTCCCAGAAGGATTTGGGGTTCCCAGAAGGATCTGGGGGTTCTGGGGGGGGGGTTTTTGGGGGTCACTCACCTGGGATCGGGGCGCGGGGCCCCCCCAGCTGCCCCGGCCAGGGCTGCCCCGGGGGGGGGTGCAGGAGGGGCAGCTGCCCCCCCCCCGCCCCCAAGGCCTGGTGGGGAGGGGGCAGCAGGGGCTGGGCCGGGGGGGGCCCCGGCGGGGGCTGCAGGTGGTGCAGGGGCTGCGCCGGGGGCGGGACCCCCCCTTGGGGCTGGGGGACACCGGAGAGAGTCAGGGGGGCACCCCAAAAATGACCCCTCCCTTCCCAGGACACCCCCCCCCCCCAGCCCCAAAACCCTTCAGTTCCTTCCTCTCTCCCCCCCCCCAATTTTTAGAGCCCCCCCAAACCTTCCCAAGAACCCCCCTCCCCTCAAAAATTCCCCTCCCAAATCGCCCCAAGAACCCCCCTGAAAAGTCCCCCCGAAAATTTTAAGAGCCCCCCCTCCAAAAATTCCCCCCAAGAACCCCCCAGAAATTCCACCCCCCTTCCCAAATCCCTACCAGTTCTCCAAAAACACCCCAAAAAATTAACCTGAGGGGAAGCCCCGATCCTGAGTTTTGGGGGCGCTCCCTGGTTTGGGGGAGTCCCTTTTTTTTTTTTTTTTTGGAGGGGTCCCCGTTTTTTTGGGGGAATCTCTATTTTGGGAGCTCCCCGTTTTTTGGGGGAGTCTCTATTTTGGGGGCTCCCCGTTTTTTGGGGGAGTCTCTATTTCGGGGGCTCCCCGTTTTTTTGGGGGAGTCTCTATTTCAGGGGCTCCCCGTTTTTTTGGGGGAGTCTCTATTTTGGGAGCTCCCCGTTTTTTTGGGGGAGTCTCTATTTTGGGGGCTCCCCGTTTTTTTGGGGGGAGTCTCTATTTCGGGGGCTCCCCTTTTTTTGAGGGGGAGTCTCTATTTCAGGGGCTCCCCGTTTTTTTGGGGGGAGGCTCTATTTTGGGGGCTCCCCGTTTTTTTGGGGGGAGTCTCTATTTCGGGGGCTCCCCTTTTTTTGAGGGGGAGTCTCTATTTCGGGGGCTCCCCGTTTTTTTGGGGTTGTTTTTGGGGTCGCTCACCGGCTGCTGGCTGAGCAGGAGGCTCCGCAGTTGGGGGTTGGCCCCGGGGTTTTGGGGGCGCAGCAGAGCCCCCCCCCCAGCTTGGGTGGGCTGGGGGAGCCCGGCCTGGGGGGGTCCCGGGTTTTGGGGGGCCGGGGGGGGCGCGGGGGCGGCCGAGGGGGCCGGGGGGGGCTGCGGCTGCTGCTGCTGCGCCCGGAGCTGTAACTGGGGGGGGGGGGGGGGAGAGAGGGGGTGTGCAGGAAAAGGGGGTGTTGGGGACCCCCCCCAAAATCCCACAGAGCAAAGGGACCCCCCCCCCGCCCCCAAATCCATGCAGGGTCCCCTCAAGACCATCCAGACCCATCTGAGACCCCCTAAAACACCCCCAAAAATCATCCAGGGTCCCCCCCCAACACCTCCCAGAGCCATCAAGGGACCCCCTCCAGAACCCAGCCAGGACCCCCCAGACCCCCAAAGCCTCCAGAACCCCCCCCATGTCCCCCCCAAACCCATCCAGGACCCCCCAAAATCCCCCCCAGACCTTCCAAACCCATCCAACACCCCCCAAAATCCCCCCCAGATCCATTCAGGACCCCCCAAAATCCCCCCCAGACCTTCCAAACCCATCCAACACCCCCCAAAATCCCCCCCAGATCCATTCAGGACCCCCCAAAATCCCCCCCAGACCCCTCCAAACCCACCCAGGACCCCCCAGACCCCCAAAGCCTCCAGGACCCCCCCCCATGTCCCCCCCAAACCCATCCAGGACGCCCCCAAAATCCCCCCCAGACCTTCCAAACCCATCCAACACCCCCCAAAATCCCCCCCAGACCCATTCAGGACCCCCCAAAATCCCCCCCAGACCCATCCAAACCCATCCAGGACCCCCGAAAATCCCCCCCAGACCCCCCAAGCCCCCCCAGACCAGGCTCTGCTGTCGCTGCTGCTCCTCCATGATGCCGACCTGAGCCAGGCTTGGGCTCACCTTTGGCAGGGGAAGCACGATGTGAGGTCTGGGGGGCTTTAAGGACCCCCCAAAACCACCCCAAATCCACCCCAAATCCCACAAAAACCACCTCAAATCGAAACGTGAGGGGGGAAAAGGGCGGGAAACGTGAGGGGAGAAAAGGGCGGGAAACGTGAGGGGAGAAAAGGGAGGGAAACGTGAGGGGAGAAAAAGGAGGGAAAGGTGAGGGGGAAAAGGGAGGGAAAGGTGAGGGGAAAAGGGAGGGAAACGTGAGGGGAAACGTGAGGGGAGAAGGGAGGGAAAGGTGAGGGGAGAAAAGGGAGGGAAGGTGAGGGGAAAAGGGAGGGAAAGGTGAGGGGGAAAAGGGAGGGAAAGGTGAGGGGAGAAAAGGGAGGGAAAGGTGAGGGGAGAAAAGGGCGGGAAAGGTGAGGGGGGAAAAGGGCGGGAAACGTGAGGGGGGAAAAGGGCGGGAAACGTGAGGGGAAAAGGGAGGGAAAGGTGAGGGGAGAAACGTGAGGGGAGAGAACGTGAGGGGAGAAAAGGGTGGGAAAGGTGAGGGGAGAAAAGGGAGGGAAACGTGAGGGGGGAAAAGGGAGGGAAAGGTGAGGGGGGAAATGGGCGGGAAACGTGAGGGGGGGAAAGGGAAGAAAATATGAGGGGAAAAAAGCCAGGAAACACAAGGAAAAAAGGGTGGGAAGCCTGAGGGTAAAATCGGCAGAAAGCATGAGAGGAGAAAAGGACGGGAAGGTCGGGAAATGAGGGGGTAAAAATGGGGGAAATGTGCATCCCAATTCCTCAGGTGCCCCCTCCCCAAAACGAAGCGCGGACTCTGGAGGTTGCTCAGACACTTTTATTTCTGGGGGGGCTCACGGGGCCTTCGCCGCCCGCACCCTCTTCTTCCTCACCACCACGGGCTTCTGGCTGCGCAGGATGGCGCTGGCCCGGCGCAGAGCGGCCTGGAGGGGACAAAAATGGGGGCCAGCACCCCAAAAACAAGGGGTGAGCCCTGGGTGTGGAGTGGGCTCACAGCCTGAATTATCCCTCCGAGATCAAGGAGTCGTTGGAGATCTGGAACTCCAGAGAGTTCTGGCTCTGTTCTGCTGCCATCGTGGCTCGGGACCTTCTCAGCTCCAGGATCTTTTCCTGAGCTCCGGAATCTCCTCAGCTCCGGGCTCTCCCTGGCTCCAGACCCTTCTCCCCCCACTCCGGGGTCTCTTCCCGGTGTTCTCGGCTCCGTTTGGGAGCGATGCGGATCCTCAGTTCCCCGTTCCCGCACTCTCCGTGATTTCACAGAAATCACCTCTTTGGGTTTCACCCCAACCCCTCCCAAACCCGGCCCTTTCCTTCCCATTCCCAGGGAATTTTGGCTCCCATTACAGAATTGGATGTGAATAGACCCAAAACCCACCCGGATTTGGAGCCTCCCTGAAGTCGCCCATCCCGGGATGTCCCAGGCTCGGGAGGGACACACACCTGGCGCAGGTACCTGGGGGTGCCCTGGGGGTGGGTTTGGGGTCCCTGGAAGGGGCACGGAACAGGGTTAACTGGTTTAAATGGTTTAACTGGTTTAACCGGTTTAACTGGTTTAACCGCTCGCCCCCGACCCCAGAGCCTCCCACACCCCCCGACCCCCTCGATCCCAGACCACCCCAAATCCCAAATCCCAAATATCCACCCCGGATCCCAGATCCTTCCCCAGATCCAGGGTTCCCCCCTCAATCCCAGATCTCCTCCTCCCACGAGGCCCCTTTAACCTTTGACCTTCCCACTCCCAGATTTCCCCCTCCCGATCCCAAATTCCCACCCCTCATCCCAGGCCCCTCCAGATCCCAAATCCCGCTTTCTTCACTCGGCGGACCAAGTTCTAAAATTCTCCTTTTATTGACCAAAGCACAAAGGAGGCCGGGGGGGATTGGGGCACCCCAAAAGAGGGGCTGGGACACCCCAACCCCGCCGTGTCCGTGGCGTTCTCGGGGGTGTCCAGAAGCTGCCGGTGGTTTCTCCAAGGTTCTCCCGGTGCCCAAGAGGTTCTGCTGAAGGATCTTCTGGACTCTGCGGTGGGTTCTAGAAGGGTCTGTGGGGCTCTAGAGGCTCCCACAAGGTTCTAGAGGGGTCTCCAGGGCTCTAGAGGCATCGGGAAGGGGGGTGGGTGGGTTTCTAGATGCTTCTGCAGGGCTCTGGAAGTTTCTCCGGGTTTCTAGATCTGCCTGTGGGTTCCAGAACTCTCTGTGGGGTTCTGGGGGTGTCTGCGGGGTTCTAGAGGTAGCCACGGGGTTCTGAGGTGCCTGAGGGGTTCTGGGGGTGCCTGTGGGGTTCTGGAGGTGTTTAAGGGGTTCTGGGGGTCTCTGCGGGGTTCTGGGGGGTCTCTGTGGGGTTCCAGGGGTGTCTGTGGGATTCCGGGAGTGTCTGCAGGGTTCTGGGGGACTCTGAGGGGTTCCGGGGGTCTCTGCGGGGTTCTGGGGGTCTCTATGGGGTTCTGGGGGTGTCTGCGGGGTTCTGGGGGTCTCTATGGGGTTCTGGTGTCTGTGGGGTTCGGGGGTCTCTGCGGGGTTCTGGGGGTGTCTGCGGGGTTCTGGGGGTCTCTGTGGGGTTCTGGGGGTGTCTGCGGGGTTCTGGGGGTCTCTATTGGGTTCTGGGGGTCTCTGTGGGGTTCCAGGAGTGTCTGCAGGGTTCTGGAGGTCTCTGCAGGGTTCCAGGGGTCTCTGTGGAGTGCCGGGGGTCTCGGCGGGTTCCAGGAGTGTCTGCAGGGTTCTGGGGATGTCTGTGGGGTTCCGGGGGTCTCTGCGGGGTTCTGGGGGTCTCTATGGGGTTCCGGGGGTCTCTGCAGGGTTCTGGGGGTGTCTGTGGGGTTCCGGGGGTCTCTATGGGGTTCCGGGGGTCTCTATGGGGTGCTGCGGATATCTGTGGGGTTCCGGGGGTCTCTGCAGGGTTCCGGGGGTCTCTATGGGGTTCCGGGGGTCTCTGCAGGGTTCTGGGGATGTCTGTGGGGTTCCGGGGGTCTCTGTGGGGTTCCAGGGGTCTCTGCGGGGTTCCGGGGGTCTCTGCAGGGTTCTGGGGGTGTCTGTGGGGTTCTGGGGGTGTCTGCGGGGTTCTGGGGGTCTCTATGGGGTTCTGGGGGTCTCTGCGGGGTTCTGGGGGGTCTCTATGGGGTTCTGGGGGTGTCTGTGGGGTTCCGGGGGTCTCTGCGGGGTTCTGGGGGTGTCTGCGGGGTTCTGGGGGGCTCTGTGGGGTTCTGGGGGTGTCTGCGGGGTTCTGGGGGTCTCTATGGGGTTCTGGGGGTCTCTGTGGGGTTCCAGGAGTGTCTGCAGGGTTCTGGAGGTCTCTGCAGGGTTCCAGGGGTCTCTGTGGAGTGCCGGGGGTCTCTGCGGGGTTCCAGGAGTGTCTGCAGGGTTCTGGGGATGTCTGTGGGGTTCCGGGGGTCTCTGCGGGGTTCTGGGGGTGTCTGTGGGGTTCTGGGGGTCTCTATGGGGTTCCGGGGGTCTCTGCAGGGTTCTGGGGGTGTCTGTGGGGTTCCGGGGGTCTCTATGGGGTTCCGGGGGTCTCTATGGGGTGCTGCGGATATCTGTGGGGTTCCGGGGGTCTCTGCAGGGTTCCGGGGGTCTCTATGGGGTTCCGGGGGTCTCTGCAGGGTTCTGGGGATGTCTGTGGGGTTCCGGGGGTCTCTGTGGGGTTCCAGGGGTCTCTGCGGGGTTCCGGGGGTCTCTGCAGGGTTCTGGGGGTGTCTGTGGGGTTCCGGGGGTCTCTGTGGGGTTCCAGGGGTCTCTGCAGGGTTCTGGGGATGTCTGTGGGGTTCCAGGGGTCTCTATGGGGTTCCGGGGGTCTCTGCAGGGTTCTGGGGATGTCTGCGGGGTTCCGGCGGTCTCTGTGGGGTTCCAGGGGTCTCTGCAGGGTTCTGGGGATGTCTGCGGGGTTCCGGGGGTCTCTGCAGGGTTCCAGGGGTCTCTGCGGGGTTCCAGGGGTCTCTGCAGGGTTCTGGGGATGTCTGCGGGGTTCCAGGGGTCTCTGCGGGGTTCCAGGGGTCTCTGCGGGGTTCCGGGGGTCTCTGCAGGGTTCCAGGGGTCTCTGCGGGGTTCCAGGGGTCTCTGCGGGGTTCCGGGGGTCTCTGCATGGTTCCAGGGGTCTCTGCAGGGTTCCAGGCGTCTCTGCGGGGTTCCGGGGGTCTCTGCAGGGTTCCAGGGGTCTCTGCGGGGTTCTCAGGGCTCCCGTGCGGTTCCAGGGCTGTCCATGAGGTTCCCCTGGAGGTCCCGCGGGTGTTCTCACTTCTCCTGGACGTGTTTCCCTGGGCTGGCCGTCTCTGCCCTGGCTTCCCACTCCGCTTCCCCGCGTTCCCGCACCGTCACACTGATGACTGCGCTCCGGCCCCTGGCCATGGTGGCCGTCACCTCGACGGGGCCGGCGTTGAGCTGCGCTTCGTCCTGGTTTTCCTTGAGGATGACGAAGGGGAACATGGCGTTCTCCTGGGGCGATTGGTGGGAGATCTTGACCAGGCGTTCGTAGACCGCCTGCAGGTTGCTCTTGTGAACCTTGTCCTGGGACAGCTCCAGGCCCATCTCCACGGAAAACCTGTTGTAGTCGATGGGGTTGGAGAAGTAGATGGCCAAGGTGAAGGACTCGGCCTCGAAGGCCAGGACCCCGTTAGCGCCCCAGAACAAGGAGTTGTTGGTGAACTTGCAGCTTTTGGAGGAGCCGGGGGCCACGTCCTGCGGGGGGTTGAGGACGTGGCCGCTGAAGAAGTAGGTCCTGGAGAGAGAGGAATTGGAAGGGGGGGATCAACGGAGGGGCGGCGTTAGCGCGGGGAAATCGTCCCAGCGGCACTGGGAGGTGCTGGGAGATGACCCCGAGTCCTGGAGATGATCCCGAGCCCTGGAGATGATCCCAGCCCGGCACGAAGATCCCACCCGGAGCTGCCCCCCTGCACCCCCAAGGGTCCTCCCCGATGTCCCCCCCCCGGCCTCACCCGCACTGCTTCAGGGTGACTTTTCGGGTCTTGTTGGAGATGTGGATCTCCACAAAGCGACTGACGTTCAACCCCATCCTGGCTCAGGATCTCCTCCTCAGCTCTGGGATCTCCTCCTCAGCTCTGGGATCTCCTCAGCTTCAGGCTCTCCTCAGCTCTGGAATCTCCTCCTCAGCTGCGGGATCTCCTCCTCAGCTCTGGGCTCTCCTCAGCTCCAGAACGTCTTCCTCAGTTCTGGAATCTCCTCCTCAGCTCCGGAATCTCCTCAGCTCCGGAATCTCCTCCTCAGCTCCAGAATCTCCTCCTCAGCTCCGGGCTCTCCGTGGCTCCAGCCCCTTCTCCCCCCTCTCCGGGCTCTCTTCCCGGTGCTCTTGGCTCAGCCGGGCCCCTTTCCCTCCTCCCTGGGCTCCAGCAGCCCCTGATTTCTGGGAACTAGAGCTTTCGCTTTCACCGGAGACTCCCCAAGCTCCGCCCTTTCCTTCCTTCGATTTTGAGACAAAACTGCCCGAGAACAGACCCCAAACCCGCCCGGATTCGGCTCATCCCTAAAATCGCCCATCCCGGGATGAGCCCGGGTGCCGCCGGGCGTTGCCTCCCCGGGCACCTGCGCCAGGTGTGTCTCTCCCATCCCGGCATGGGCGATTTTAGGGATGAGCCGAATCCGGGCGGCGTTCGGGGTCTGTTCTCGAGCGGTTCCATCCCAAAAATTCGTGGAGTAGAAAGGAAGGGGAAGCGGCCGGGAATTTTGAGGGGGTTTCTGGGTGAAACCGGGAATTTTGGGGGGGTTTCTGTGGAATCCAAGGAGTTCCCGGGTGTCCCCTGGGAGCACCGGGAGGAGACGCTGGAGCTCAGGAGAAGGTTCTGGATCTGAGAAGATCCCAGAACCAAGGAAAGCCATCCCCACCCCGATCCCAAATTCCACCCCCCGATCCCAGATTCTTTCCCGGATCCTGGGATAACCCCCTCCCTCCCCATCCCAAATTTCCCCCTCCTCCCAGACCTTCCCGGATGCCAAAATTCCCAGTTTTTCACTGGATCAAGTGCAAAAATTCCTCTTTTATTCAGCAAAGCAAGGAAAAAGAAAAAGGGAAAAATGGGGGGGGGGATCCCCAGGGGGTGGTTTGGGGCTCCCGGGGGGGGGCGGGGGTCTCCCCAAATTTTGGGGATTCCCCCCTCCCCAGTGGGGTCCATCCATGTCTCGCTCTGGGGATCCCTGATTTGGGGGGGGGGGGGCGGGTCCTTTTGGGGGTATTTGGGTTTTTTTTTTGAGGGATATTTTGGGGGTCTCTGGGGGTATTTTGGGGTTCCCACCCCCCCCCCAATTTTGGGGGTTCCCCCCTCCTCTGTCCCCCCTAGATGAGGTCCATCAGGATGTCCTCCTCCATCACGCTGGGGGTCTGCACGGGCTGGAGCCCCCCCGGGGGAACGGGGCCCCGCGGGCCGGGGGGCAGCAGCATCTGCCCTGGGGGGGCACAAGCGGGTCAGGGGGGACCCCAAAACTCACCCTGGGGTCCCAAAGGGTTGGGCGTTTGTGCGGGGGGGTCTCAGGGGTATTTTGGGGGGGGTCTCAGGGGTATTTTGGAGGTCTCAGGTTTATTTTGGGGGGTCTCAGGTGGATTTTGGGGGTCTCAGGTTTATTTTGGGGGGGTCTCAGGTGGATTTTGGGGGGTCTCAGGTGGATTTTGGGGGTCTCAGGGGTATTTTGGAGGGTGCCAGAAATAATTTGAGGATACCTGGGGGTGGTTTTGGGGTTCCCAAGGTAAATTGGGGGGGGTCCCAGGAGAGGTTTGGGGGTACCTGGGGGGTGGTTTGGGGGTTCCAGGAGAGGTCTCGGGTACCTGGGGGTGATTTGGGGGGTCCCAGGGGTGGTTTGGGGGGGGTCCTGATGTGGTTTTGGGGTTCCCAGGGTAAATTGGGGGATCCCCAGGGACATTTAGGGGGTACCTGGGGGTCGTTTTGGGGATGCCAAGAGAGGTTTGGGGATGCCAAAGGTGGTTTGGGGGGTCCCAGGGGTATTTCGGGGGTCTCAGGGGTATTTTGGAGGGTGCCAGGAGTAATTTCGGGGTACCTGGGGGTGGTTTTGGGGGATCCCAGGGGCAGTTTGGGGGGTCCTGGTGTGGTTTTGGGGTTCCCAGAAGGATTTAGGGTTCCCAGAAGGATTTGGGGGTTTATTTTGGGGTTCCCGGCTGTGTTTTGGGGGGTCCCTGGGGTGGTTTTGGGGTTCCCAGAAGGATTTAGGGTTCCCAGAAGGATTTGGGGGTTCTGGAGGAGTTTATTTTGGGGTTCCTGGGTGTGTTTTGGGGGGTGCCTGGCGTGGTTTTGGGGTTCCCAGGAGGGTTTTGGGGTTCCCAGAAGGATTTGGGGGTTCTGGAGGGGTTCATTTTGGGGTTCCCGGCTGTGTTTTGGGGGGTCCCTGGCGTGGTTTTGGGGCTCCCCGAAGGATTTGGGGGGTTCTGGAGGGGTTTATTTTGGGGTTCCCAGATGTGTTTTGGGGGGTGCCTGGCGTGGTTTTGGGGTTCCCAGGAGGGTTTTGGGGTTCCCAGAAGGATTTGGGGTTCCCAGGAGGGTTTTGGGGTTCTGGGGGGGTTCATTTTGGGGTTCCCGGGTGCGTTTTGGGGGGTCCCTGGGGTGGTTTTGGGGTTCCCAGGAGGGTTTTGGGGTTCCCAGAAGGATCTGGGGTTCCCAGAAAGATTTGGGGGTTCTGGGGGGGTTCATTTTGGGGGTCCCTGGGATGGTTTTGGGGTTCCCAGAAGGATTTGGGGTTCCCAGAAGGATCTGGGTGTTCTGGGGGGGGGGGGTTTTTTTGGGGTCACTCACCTGGGATCGGGGCGCGGGGCCCCCCCAGCTGCCCCGGCCAGGGCTGCCCCGGGGGGGGGTGCAGGAGGGGCAGCTGCCCCCCCCCCGCCCCCAAGGCCTGGTGGGGAGGGGGCAGCAGGGGCTGGGCCGGGGGGGGCCCCGGCGGGGGCTGCAGGTGGTGCAGGGGCTGCGCCGGGGGCGGGACCCCCCCTTGGGGCTGGGGGACACCGGAGAGAGTCAGGGGGGCACCCCAAAAATGACCCCTCCCTTCCCAGGACACCCCCCCCCCCCCAGCCCCAAAACCCTTCAGTTCCTTCCTCTCTCCCCCCCCCCCAATTTTTAGAGCCCCCCCAAACCTTCCCAAGAACCCCCCTCCCCTCAAAAATTCCCCTCCCAAATCGCCCCAAGAACCCCCCTGAAAAGTCCCCCCGAAAATTTTAAGAGCCCCCCCTCCAAAAATTCCCCCCAAGAACCCCCCAGAAATTCCACCCCCCTTCCCAAATCCCTACCAGTTCTCCAAAAACACCCCAAAAAATTAACCTGAGGGGAAGCCCCGATCCTGAGTTTTGGGGGCGCTCCCTGGTTTGGGGGAGTCCCTTTTTTTTTTTTTTTGGGAGGGGTCCCCGTTTTTTTGGGGGAATCTCTATTTTGGGAGCTCCCCGTTTTTTGGGGGA
The DNA here is from genome assembly GCF_009650955.1 of Corvus moneduloides. Classification (NCBI taxonomy): domain Eukaryota; kingdom Metazoa; phylum Chordata; class Aves; order Passeriformes; family Corvidae; genus Corvus; species Corvus moneduloides. The sequence goes on along the minus strand of NW_022436902.1, from coordinate 4,389 downwards.
GTCTCTATTTTGGGAGCTCCCCGTTTTTTTGGGGGAGTCTCTATTTTGGGGGCTCCCCGTTTTTTTGGGGGAGTCTCTATTTCAGGGGCTCCCCGTTTTTTTGGGGGAGTCTCTATTTCGGGGGCTCCCCTTTTTTTGAGGGGGAGTCTCTATTTCGGGGGCTCCCCGTTTTTTTGGGGGGAGTCTCTATTTTGGGGGCTCCCCTTTTTTTGAGGGGGAGTCTCTATTTCAGGGGCTCCCCGTTTTTTTTGGGGGAGTCTCTATTTCAGGGGCTCCCCGTTTTTTTGGGGGGAGGCTCTATTTCGGGGGCTCCCCGTTTTTTTGGGGGGAGGCTCTATTTCGGGGGCTCCCCTTTTTTTGAGGGGGAGTCTCTATTTCGGGGGCTCCCCGTTTTTTTGGGGTTGTTTTTGGGGTCGCTCACCGGCTGCTGGCTGAGCAGGAGGCTCCGCAGTTGGGGGTTGGCCCCGGGGTTTTGGGGGCGCAGCAGAGCCCCCCCCCCCGCTTGGGTGGGCTGGGGGGGCCCGGCCTGGGGGGGTCCCGGGTTTTGGGGGGCCGGGGGGGGCGCGGGGGCGGCCGAGGGGGCCGGGGGGGGCTGCGGCTGCTGCTGCTGCGCCCGGAGCTGTAACTGGGGGGGGGGGGGGGGGGAGAGGGGGTGTGCAGGAAAAGGGGGTGTTGGGGACCCCCCCCAAAATCCCACAGAGCAAAGGGACCCCCCCCCGCCCCCAAATCCATGCAGGGTCCCCTCAAGACCATCCAGACCCATCTGAGACCCCCTAAAACACCCCCAAAAATCATCCAGGGTCCCCCCCCAACACCTCCCAGAGCCATCAAGGGACCCCCTCCAGAACCCAGCCAGGACCCCCCAGACCCCCAAAGCCTCCAGAACCCCCCCCATGTCCCCCCCAAACCCATCCAGGACCCCCCAAAATCCCCCCCAGACCTTCCAAACCCATCCAACACCCCCCAAAATCCCCCCCAGATCCATTCAGGACCCCCCAAAATCCCCCCCAGACCTTCCAAACCCATCCAACACCCCCCAACATCCCCCCCAGATCCATTCAGGACCCCCCAAAATCCCCCCCAGACCCCTCCAAACCCACCCAGGACCCCCCAGACCCCCAAAGCCTCCAGGACCCCCCCCATGTCCCCCCCAAACCCATCCAGGACGCCCCCAAAATCCCCCCCAGACCTTCCAAACCCATCCAACACCCCCCCAAAATCCCCCCCAGACCCATTCAGGACCCCCCAAAATCCCCCCCAGACCCATCCAAACCCATCCAGGACCCCCGAAAATCCCCCCCAGACCCCCCAAGCCCCCCAGACCAGGCTCTGCTGTCGCTGCTGCTCCTCCATGATGCCGACCTGAGCCAGGCTTGGGCTCACCTTTGGCAGGGGAAGCACGATGTGAGGTCTGGGGGGCTTTAAGGACCCCCCAAAACCACCCCAAATCCACCCCAAATCCCACAAAAACCACCTCAAATCGAAACGTGAGGGGGGAAAAGGGCGGGAAACGTGAGGGGAGAAAAGGGCGGGAAACGTGAGGGGAGAAAAGGGCGGGAAACGTGAGGGGAAAAGGGAGGGAAACGTGAGGGGAGAAAAAGGAGGGAAAGGTGAGGGGGAAAAGGGAGGGAAAGGTGAGGGGAAAAGGGAGGGAAACGTGAGGGGAAACGTGAGGGGAGAAGGGAGGGAAAGGTGAGGGGAGAAAAGGGAGGGAAGGTGAGGGGAAAAGGGAGGGAAAGGTGAGGGGGAAAAAGGGAGGGAAAAGGGAGGGGAGAAAAGGGCGGGAAAGGTGAGGGGGGGAAAAGGGCGGGAAACGTGAGGGGGGAAAAGGGGGGGAAACGTGAGGGGAAAAGGGAGGGAAAGGTGAGAGGGAAGAAACATGAGGGGAGAAACGTGAGGGGAGAGAACGTGAGGGGAGAAAAGGGCGGGAAAGGTGAGGGGAGAAAAGGGAGGGAAACGTGAGGGGGGAAAAGGGAGGGAAAGGTGAGGGGGGAAATGGGCGGGAAACGTGAGGGGGGGAAAGGGAAGAAAATATGAGGGGAAAAAAGCCAGGAAACACAAGGAAAAAAGGGTGGGAAGCCTGAGGGTAAAATCGGCAGAAAGCATGAGAGGAGAAAAGGACGGGAAGGTCGGGAAATGAGGGGGTAAAAATGGGGGAAATGTGCATCCCAATTCCTCAGGTGCCCCCTCCCCAAAACGAAGCGCGGACTCTGGAGGTTGCTCAGACACTTTTATTTCTGGGGGGGCTCACGGGGCCTTCGCCGCCCGCACCCTCTTCTTCCTCACCACCACGGGCTTCTGGCTGCGCAGGATGGCGCTGGCCCGGCGCAGAGCGGCCTGGAGGGGACAAAAATGGGGGCCAGCACCCCAAAAACAAGGGGTGAGCCCTGGGTGTGGAGTGGGCTCACAGCCTGAATTATCCCTCCGAGATCAAGGAGTCGTTGGAGATCTGGAACTCCAGAGAGTTCTGGCTCTGTTCTGCTGCCATCGTGGCTCGGGACCTTCTCAGCTCCAGGATCTTTTCCTGAGCTCCGGAATCTCCTCAGCTCCGGGCTCTCCCTGGCTCCAGACCCTTCTCCCCCCACTCCGGGGTCTCTTCCCGGTGTTCTCGGCTCCGTTTGGGAGCGATGCGGATCCTCAGTTCCCCGTTCCCGCACTCTCCGTGATTTCACAGAAATCACCTCTTTGGGTTTCACCCCAACCCCTCCCAAACCCGGCCCTTTCCTTCCCATTCCCAGGGAATTTTGGCTCCCATTACAGAATTGGATGTGAATAGACCCAAAACCCACCCGGATTTGGAGCCTCCCTGAAGTCGCCCATCCCGGGATGTCCCAGGCTCGGGAGGGACACACACCTGGCGCAGGTACCTGGGGGTGCCCTGGGGGTGGGTTTGGGGTCCCTGGAAGGGGCACGGAACAGGGTTAACTGGTTTAAATGGTTTAACTGGTTTAACCGGTTTAACTGGTTTAACCGCTCGCCCCCGACCCCAGAGCCTCCCACACCCCCCGACCCCCTCGATCCCAGACCACCCCAAATCCCAAATCCCAAATATCCACCCCGGATCCCAGATCCTTCCCCAGATCCAGGGTTCCCCCCTCAATCCCAGATCTCCTCCTCCCACGAGGCCCCTTTAACCTTTGACCTTCCCACTCCCAGATTTCCCCCTCCCGATCCCAAATTCCCACCCCTCATCCCAGGCCCCTCCAGATCCCAAATCCCGCTTTCTTCACTCCGCGGACCAAGTTCTAAAATTCTCCTTTTATTGACCAAAGCACAAAGGAGGCCGGGGGGGATTGGGGCACCCCAAAAGAGGGGCTGGGACACCCCAACCCCGCCGTGTCCGTGGCGTTCTCGGGGGTGTCCAGAAGCTGCCGGTGGTTTCTCCAAGGTTCTCCCGGTGCCCAAGAGGTTCTGCTGAAGGATCTTCTGGACTCTGCGGTGGGTTCTAGAAGGGTCTGTGGGGCTCTAGAGGCTCCCACAAGGTTTCTAGAGGGGTCTCCAGGGCTCTAGAGGCATCGGGAAGGGGGGTGGGTGGGTTTCTAGATGCTTCTGCAGGGCTCTGGAAGTTTCTCCGGGTTTCTAGATCTGCCTGTGGGTTCCAGAACTCTCTGTGGGGTTCTGGGGGTGTCTGCGGGGTTCTAGAGGTAGCCACGGGGTTCTGAGGTGCCTGAGGGGTTCTGGGGGTGCCTGTGGGGTTCTGGAGGTGTTTAAGGGGTTCTGGGGGTCTCTGCGGGGTTCTGGGGGGTCTCTGTGGGGTTCCAGGGGTGTCTGTGGGATTCCGGGACTGTCTGCAGGGTTCTGGGGGTCTCTGTGGGGTTCTGGGGGTGTCTGCGGGGTTCTGGGGGTCTCTATGGGGTTCTGGGGGTCTCTGTGGGGTTCCCTGTGGGGTTCTCTGTGGGGTTCCCTGTGGGGTTCTCTGTGGGGTTCCGGGGGTCTCTATGGGGTTCCAGGAGTGTCTGCAGGGTTCTGGGGATGTCTGTGGGGTTCCGGGGGTCTCTGTGGGGTTCTATGGGGTCTCTATGGGGTCTCTGGGGGTGTCTGTGGGGTTCGGGGGGTCTCTGCGGGGTTCTGGGGGTGTCTGTGGGGTTCCGGGGGTCTCTATCGGGGTTCCGGGGTCTATGCAGGTTCTGGGGGTGTCTGTGGGGTTCCAGGGGTCTCTATGGGGTTCCGGGGGTCTCTATGGGGTGCTGCGGATATCTGTGGGGTTCCGGGGGTCTCTGCAGGGTTCCGGGGGTCTCTGCAGGGTTCTGGGGGTGTCTGTGGGGTTCCAGGGGTCTCTGCGGGGTTCCGGGGGTCTCTGCAGGGTTCCTGGGGTGTCTGTGGGGTTCGGGGGTCTCTGACAGGGTCTCGGGGGTCTCTGCAGGGTCCTGGGGGGTCTGTGGGGTTCCG
>NW_022436901.1:0-30422 GCF_009650955.1 Corvus moneduloides | reverse complement strand
GAGTGTCCAGGGTGAGCACCCAGAGTGTCCTGGAGCACCCAGAGTGTCCAGGGAGAGCACCCAGAGTGTCCAGGGAGCACCCAGAGTGTCCTGAGAGCCCCTAGAGTGTCCGAGGAGCACCCAGAGTGTCCAGGGTGAGCACCCAGAGTGTCCAGGGGCACCCAGAGTGTCCAGGGAGAGCACCCAGAGTGTCCAGGAGCACCCAGAGTGTCCTGGGAGAGCACCCAGAGTGTCCAGGAGCACCCAGAGTTTCCAGGGAGCACCCAGAGTGTCCTGGGAGCACCCAGAGTTTCCAGGGAGCACCCAGAGTGTCCGAGGAGCACCCAGAGTGTCCGGGGAGCACCGAGCGTGTCCAGAGAGCGCCCAGAGTGTCCAGGAGCACCCAGAGTGTCCTGAGAGCACCCAGAGTGTCCAGGGAGCACCCGGAGTGTCCGGACAGCACCCAGAGTGTCCAGGAGCACCCAGAGTGTCCTGGGGGCACCCAGAATGTCCAGAGAGCACCCAGAGTGTCCTGGGAGCACCCAGAGTGTCCGGGGAGCACCCAGAGTGTCCAGAGCGCACCCAGAGTGTCCTGAGGGCACCCAGAGTGTCCAGGAGCACCCAGAGTGTCCAGGGTGAGCACCCAGAGTGTCCGGGGAACACCCAGAGTGTCCAGGGTGAGCACCCAGAGTGTCCAGGGGCACCCAGAGTGTCCAGGGGGAGCATCCAGAGTGTCCCGAAAGAGCACCCAGAGAGTCCTGGAGCACCCAGAGTGTCCAGGGAGAGCACCCAGAGTGTCCAGGAGCACCAAGAGTGTCCGGGGAGCACCCAGAGTGTCCTGAGAGCACCCAGAGTGTCCTGAGAGCACCCAGCGTGTCCAGGAGCACCCAGAGTGTCCGGGGAGCACCCAGCGTGTCCAGAGAGCACCCAGCGTGTCCAGGAGCACCCAGAGTGTCCAGAAAGCACCCAGAATGTCCTGGGAGCACCCAGAGTGTCCAGGAGCACCCAGAGTGTCCTGGGAGCACCCAGAGTGTCCAGGAGCACCCAGAGTGTCCAGGGAGAGCACCCAGAATGTCTTGGGAGCACCCAGAATGTCCTGGGAGCACCCAGAGTGTCCAGGAGCACCCAGAGTGTCCGAGAGCACCCAGAGTGTCCAGGGAGAGCACCCAGAGTGTCCAGGAGCAGCCAGAGTTTCCAGGGAGCACCCAGAGTGTCCAGGGAGCACCCAGCGTGTCCAGGGGGCACCCAGAATGTCCTGAGAGAACCCAGAGTGTCCAGGAGCACCCAGAGTGTCCAGGGAGCACCCAGAGTGTCCGAGAGCACCCAGAGTGTCCTGGGAGCACCCAGCGTGTCCTGGAAGCACCCAGAGTGTCCAGGAGCACCCAGAGTGTCCTGAGAGCACCCGGAGTGTCCAGGAGCACCCAGAGTGTCCAGAGAGCACCCAGAGTGTCCGGGGAGCACCCAGCGTGTCCAGAGATCACCCAGAGTGTCCAGGAGCACCCAGAGTGTCCCGGGAGAGCACCCAGAGTGTCCTGGGAGCACCCAGAGTGTCCTGAGAGCACCCAGAATGTCTTGGGAGCACCCAGAGTGTCCTGAGAGCACCCAGAGTGTCCTGAGAGCACCCAGAATGTCCTGGGAGCACCCAGAGTGTCCAGGGAGCACCCAGAGTGTCCGGAGAGCACCCAGAGTGTCCTGAGAGCACCCAGAGTGTCCAGGAGCACCCAGAATGTCCTGGGAGCACCCAGAGTGTCCAGGAGCACCCAGAGTGTCCAGGGAGCACCCAGAGTGTCCAGAGATCACCCAGAGTGTCCAGGGAGAGCACCCAGAGTGTCCAGGGAGCACCCAGAGTGTCCTGAGAGCACCCAGAGTGTCCAGGGAGAGCACCCAGAGTGTCCTGAGAGCACCCAGAGTGTCCAGGAGCACCCAGAGTGTCCAGAGAGCACCCAGAGTGTCCGGGGAGCACCCAGAGTGTCCGGGGAACACCCAGAGTGTCCAGGGAGAGCACCCAGAGTGTCCAGCGGGCACCCAGAGTGTCCAGGGTGAGCACCCAGAGTGTCCAGGGGGCACCAAGAGTGTCCAGGAGCACCCAGAGTGTCCTGGGAGCACCCAGAATGTCCAGAGAGGGCCCAGCATGTCCTGAGAGCACCCAGAGTGTCCGGGGAACACCCAGAGTGTCCGGGGAACACCCAGAGTGTCCAGGGAGAGCACCCAGAGTGTCCAGCGGGCACCCAGAGTGTCCAGGGAGAGCACCCAGAGTGTCCTGAGAGCACCCAGCGTGTCCAGGAGCACCCAGAGTGTCCTGAGAGCACCCAGAGTGTCCGAGGAGCACTCAGCGTGTCCTGGGAGCACCCAGAGTGTCCAGAGAGCACCCAGAGTGTCCTGAGAGCACCCAGAGTGTGCAGGGAGCACCCAGAGTGTCCAGGAGCACCCAGAGTGTCCTGAGAGCACCCAGAGTGTCCTGAGAGCACCCAGAGTGTCCAGGAGCACCCAGAGTGTCCAGGAGCACCCACAGTGTCCAGGGAGCACCCAGAGTGTCCTGAGAGCACCCAGAGTGTCCTGAGAGCACCCAGAGTTTCCAGGGAGCACCCAGAGTGTCCTGGGAGCACCCAGAGTGTCCAGGAGCACCCAGAGATTCCAGGGAGCACCCAGAGTGTCCGGGGAGCACCGAGCGTGTCCAGAGAGCACCCAGAGTGTCCAGGAGCACCCAGAGTGTCCTGGGGGCACCCAGAATGTCCAGAGAGCACCCAGAGTGTCCGGGGAGCACCCAGAGTGTCCAGAGCGCACCCAGAGTGTCCTGAGGGCACCCAGAGTGTCCAGGAGCACCCAGAGTGTCCAGGGAGAGCACCCAGAGTGTCCGGACAGCACCCAGAGTGTCCAGGAGCACCCACAGTGTCCAGGGAGCACCCAGAGTGTCCTGAGAGCACCCAGAGTGTCCAGGAGCACCCAGAGTGTCCAGGAGCACCCAGAGTTTCCAGGGAGCACCCAGAGTGTCCTGGGAGCACCCAGAGTGTCCAGGAGCACCCAGAGATTCCAGGGAGCACCCAGAGTGTCCGGGGAGCACCCAGAGTGTCCAGGGAGCACCCGGAGTGTCCGGGGAGCACCGAGCGTGTCCAGAGAGCGCCCAGAGTGTCCAGGAGCACCCAGAGTGTCCTGAGAGCACCCAGAGTGTCCAGGGAGCACCCGGAGTGTCCGGACAGCACCCAGAGTGTCCAGGAGCACCCAGAGTGTCCTGGGGGCACCCAGAGCGTCCGGGGAGCACCCAGAGTGTCCAGAGCGCACCCAGAGTGTCCTAGAGCACCCAGAGTGTCCAGAGAGCACCCAGCGTGTCCTGGGAGCACCCAGCGTGTCCAGGAGCAGCCTGAGAGTCCAGGAGCACCAAGAGTGTCCGGAGAGCACCCAGAGTGTCCGGGGAGCACCCAGCGTGTCCTGGGAGCACCCAGAGTGTCCAGGGAGAGCACCCAGAGTGTCCTGGGAGCACCCGGAGTGTCCTGAGAGCACCCAGAGTGTCCAGGGAGCACCCAGAGTGTCCTGAGAGCACCCAGAGTGTCCTGGGAGCACCCAGAGTGTCCAGGAGCACCCAGAGTTTCCAGGGAGCACCCAGAGTGTCCGGGGAGCACCGAGCGTGTCCAGAGAGCACCCAGAGTGTCCAGGAGCACCCAGAGTGTTCGAGAGCACCCGGAGTGTCCGGACAGCACCCAGAGTGTCCAGGAGCACCCAGAGTGTCCTGGGGGCACCCAGAATGTCCAGAGAGCACCCAGAGTGTCCGGGGAGCACCCAGAGTGTCCAGAGCGCACCCAGAGTGTCCTGAGGGCACCCAGAGTTTCCAGGAGCACCCAGAGTGTCCAGGGAGAGCACCCAGAGTGTCCGGACAGCACCCAGAGTGTCCAGGAGCACCCACAGTGTCCAGGGAGCACCCAGAGTGTCCAGGAGCACCCAGAGTGTCCAGGAGCACCCAGAGTTTCCAGGGAGCACCCAGAGTGTCCTGGGAGCACCCAGAGTGTCCAGGAGCACCCAGAGTTTCCAGGGAGCACCCAGAGTGTCCGGGGAGCACCGAGCGTGTCCAGAGAGCGCCCAGAGTGTCCAGGAGCACCCAGAGTGTCCTGAGAGCACCCAGAGTGTCCAGGGAGCACCCGGAGTGTCCGGACAGCACCCAGAGTGTCCAGGAGCACCCAGAGTGTCCTGGGGGCACCCAGAGCGTCCGGGGAGCACCCAGAGTGTCCAGAGCGCACCCAGAGTGTCCTGAGGGCACCCAGAGTGTCCAGGAGCACCCAGAGTGTCCTGGAGCACCCAGAGTGTCCAGAGAGCACCCAGCGTGTCCTGGGAGCACCCAGCGTGTCCAGGAGCAGCCTGAGAGTCCAGGAGCACCCAGAGTGTCCAGGGAGAGCACCCAGAGTGTCTAGGAGCACCAAGAGTGTCCGGAGAGCACCCAGAGTGTCCGGGGAGCACCCAGCGTGTCCTGGGAGCACCCAGAGTGTCCAGGGAGAGCACCCAGAGTGTCCTGAGAGCACCCAGAGTGTCCAGGGGCACCCAGAGTGTCCCGGGAGAGCACCCAGAGTGTCCTGGGAGCACCCGGAGTGTCCTGAGAGCACCCAGAGTGTCCAGGGAGCACCCAGAGTGTCCTGAGAGCACCCAGAGTGTCCTGAGAGCACCCAGCGTGTCCAGGAGCACCCAGAGTGTCCGGGGAGCACCCAGAGTGTCTGGGGAGCACCCAGCGTGTCCAGAGAGCACCCAGAGTGTCCAGGAGCATCCAGAGTGTCCAGAGAGCACCCAGAATGTCCTGGGAGCACCCAGAGTGTCCAGGAGCACCCAGAGTGTCCAGGGAGCACCCAGAGTGTCCAGGGAGAGCACCCAGAATGTCTTGGGAGCACCCAGAGTGTCCAGGAGCAGCCAGAGTTTCCAGGGAGCACCCAGCGTGTCCAGGGAGAGCACCCAGAGTGGCCTGGGAGCACCCAGAGTGTCCTGAGAGCACCCAGAGTGTCCTGAGAGCACCCAGCGTGTCCTGGGTGCACTCAAAGTGTCCAGGAGCTGCCAGAGTGTCCAGGGAGCACCCAGAGTGTCCAGGAGCACCCAGAGTGTCCTGAGGGCACCCAGAATGTCCAGAGAGCACCCAGAGTGTCCGGAGAGCACCCAGAGTGTCCGAGGAGCACCCAGAGTGTCCAGGGTGAGCACCCAGAGTGTCCTGGAGCACCCAGAGTGTCCAGGGAGAGCACCCAGAGTGTCCTGGAGCACCCAGAGTGTCCAGGGTGAGCACCCAGAGTGTCCGGAGAGCACCCAGAGTGTCCAGGGTGAGCACCCAGAGTGTCCAGGGAGAGCACCCAGAGTGTCCAGGGAGAGCACCCAGAGTGTCCAGGGAGAGCACCCAGAGTGTCCAGGAGCACCCAGAGTGTCCTGGGAGCACCCAGAGTGTCCAGGAGCACCCAGCGTTTCCTGGGAGCACCCAGAGTGTCCTGAGAGCACCCGGAGTGTCCAGGGTGAGCACCCAGAGTGTCCGGACAGCACCCAGCGTGTCCAGGAGCACCCAGAGTGTCCAGGGAGAGCACCCAGAGTGTCCGAGGAGCACCCAGCGTGTCCTGGGAGCACCCAGAGTGTCCAGGAGCACCCAGAGTGTCCGAGAGCACCCAGAGGGTCCTGGGAGCACCCAGCGTGTCCTGGGAGCACCCAGAGTGTCCAGGAGCACCCAGAATGTCCTGAGAGCACCCAGAGTGTCTTGAGTGCACCCAGAGTGTCCAGAGAGCACCCAGAGTGTCCAGGGAGAGCACCCAGAGTGTCCAGGGAGCACCCAGAGTGTCCGGACAGCACCCAGCGTGTCCAGGAGCACCCAGAGTGTCCGGGGAGCACCCAGAGTGTCCAGGAGCACCCAGAGTGTCCAGGGAGCACCCAGAGTGTCCAGAGATCACCCAGCGTGTCCAGGAGCACCCAGAGTGTCCGGGGAGCACCCAGAGTGTCCAGAGAGCACCCAGAATGTCCTGGGAGCACCCAGAGTGTCCAGGGAGCACCCAGAGTGTCCAGGGAGAGCACCCAGAGTGTCCAGGGAGAGCACCCAGAGTGTCCGAGGAGCACCCAGAGTGTCCTGAGAGCACCCAGATTGTCCAGGAGCACCCAGAGTGTCCAGAGAGCACCCAGAGTGTCCAGGAGCACCCAGAGTGTCCGGGGAACACCCAGAGTGTCCAGGGAGAGCACCCAGAGTGTCCTGAGAGCACCCAGAGTGTCCAGGGAGAGCACCCAGAGTGTCCAGGAGCACCCAGAGTGTCCGGGGAGCACCCAGAGTGTCCAGGGGGCACCCAGAGTGTCCAGGAGCACCCAGAGTGTCCAGGGAGAGCACCCAGAGTGTCCGGGGAGCACCCAGAGTGTCCAGGGGGCACCAAGAGTGTCCAGGAGCACCCAGCGTGTCCTGGGAGCACCCAGAGTGTCCAGGAGCACCCAGAGTGTCCGGAGAGCACCCAGAGTGTCCTGGGAGCACCCAGAGTGTCCAGGAGCACCCAGAGTGTCCAGGGAGCACCCAGAGTGTCCAGGGAGCACCCAGAGTGTCCGGAGAGCACCCAGAGTGTCCGGACAGCACCCAGAGTGTCCAGGAGCACCCAGAGTGTCCTGTGGGCACCCAGAATGTCCAGAGAGCACCCAGAGTGTCCGGGGAGCACCCAGAGTGTCCAGAGAGCACCCAGAGTGTCCAGAGCGCACCCAGAGTGTCCTGAGGGCACCCAGAGTGTCCAGGAGCACCCAGAGTGTCCGGGGAGCACCCAGAGTGTCCAGGGGGCACCAAGAGTGTCCAGGAGCACCCAGAGTGTCCAGGGAGAGCACCCAGAGTGTCCGGGGAGCACCCAGAGTGTCCAGGGAGAGCACCCAGAGTGTCCAGGGTGAGCACCCAGAGTGTCCCGAGAGCACCCAGAGTGTCCAGGGAGAGCACCCAGCGTGTCCTGGGAGCACCCAGAGTGTCCTGAGAGCACCCAGAGTGTCCGGGGAGCACCCAGAGTGTCCAGGGAGCACCCAGCGTGTCCAGAGAGCACCCAGAGTGTCCAGAGATCACCCAGAGTGTCCAGGAGCACCCAGAGTGTCCAGAGATCACCCAGAGTGTCCGGGGAGCACCCAGAGTGTCCGGGGAGCACCCAGAGTGTCCAGGAGCACCCAGAGTGTCCAGAGATCACCCAGAGTGTCCAGAGATCACCCAGAGTGTCCAGCGGGCACCCAGAGTGTCCTGGAGCACCCAGAGTGTCCAGAGATCACCCAGAGTGTCCAGCGGGCACCCAGAGTGTCCTGGAGCACCCAGAGTGTCCGAGAGCACCCAGAGTGTCCAGGGAGCACCCAGAGTGTCCGGAGAGCACCCAGAGTGTCCAGGGAGCACCCAGAGTGTCCTGAGAGCACCCAGAGTGTCCAGGGGGCACCCAGAATGTCCAGAGAGCACCCAGAGTGTCCAGGGAGCACCCAGAGTGTCCGGGGAGCACCCAGAGTGTCCGAGAGCACCCAGAGTGTCCTGAGAGCACCCAGAGTGTCCAGGAGCACCCAGAGTGTCCGAGAGCACCCAGAGTGTCCAGGGAGCACCCAGAGTGTCCAGGAGCAGCCAGAGTTTCCAGGGAGCACCCAGAATGTCCTGAGAGCACCCAGAGTGTTCGGAGAGCACCCAGAGTGTCCAGAGAGCACCCAGAGTGTTCGGAGAGCACCCAGAGTGTCCTGGGAGCACCCAGAGTGTCCAGGGAGCACCCAGAATGTCCAGAGAGCACCCAGAGTGTCCGGGGAGCACCCAGAGTGTCCTGAGAGCACCCAGAGTGTCCAGGAGCACCCAGAGTGTCCTGAGAGCACCCAGAATGTCTTGGGAGCACCCAGAGTGTCCAGCGGGCACCCAGAGTTTCCAGGGAGCACCCAGAGTGTCCTGGGAGCACCCAGAGTGTCCAGGAGCACCCAGAGTGTCCTGAGAGCACCCAGAGTGTCCTGGGAGCACCCAGAGTGTCCAGGAGCACCCAGAGTTTCCAGGGAGCACCCAGAGTGTCCGGGGAGCACCGAGCGTGTCCAGGGAGAGCACCCAGAGTGTCCAGGAGCACCCAGAGTGTCCGGGGAGCACCCAGAGTGTCCAGGGGGCACCAAGAGTGTCCAGGAGCACCCAGAGTGTCCAGGGAGAGCACCCAGAGTGTCCGGGGAGCACCCAGAGTGTCCAGGGGGCACCAAGAGTGTCCAGGAGCACCCACAGTGTCCAGGGAGCACCCAGAGTGTCCAGGAGCACCCAGAGTTTCCTGGGAGCACCCAGAGTGTCCTGAGGGCACCCAGAGTGTCCAGGAGCACCCAGAGTGTCCGGGGAGCACCCAGAGTGTCCAGGGGGCACCAAGAGTGTCCAGGAGCACCCAGAGTGTCCAGGGAGAGCACCCAGAGTGTCCGGGGAGCACCCAGAGTGTCCAGGGAGAGCACCCAGAGTGTCCAGGGTGAGCACCCAGAGTGTCCCGAGAGCACCCAGAGTGTCCAGGGAGAGCACCCAGCGTGTCCTGGGAGCACCCAGAGTGTCCTGAGAGCACCCAGAGTGTCCGGGGAGCACCCAGAGTGTCCAGGGAGAGCACCCAGAGTGTCCGAGGAGCACCCAGAGTGTCCTGAGAGCACCCAGAGTGTCCAGGAGCACCCAGAGTGTCCAGAGAGCACCCAGAGTGTCCAGGAGCACCCAGAGTGTCCGGGGAGCACCCAGAGTGTCCAGGGAGAGCACCCAGAGTGTCCTGAGAGCACCCAGAGTGTCCAGGGAGAGCACCCAGAGTGTCCAGGAGCACCCAGAGTGTCCGGGGAGCACCCAGAGTGTCCAGGGGGCACCCAGAGTGTCCAGGAGCACCCAGAGTGTCCAGGGAGAGCACCCAGAGTGTCCGGGGAGCACCCAGAGTGTCCAGGGGGCACCAAGAGTGTCCAGGAGCACCCACAGTGTCCAGGGAGCACCCAGAGTGTCCAGGAGCACCCAGAGTGTCCTGGGAGCACCCAGAGTGTCCTGGGAGCACCCAGAGTGTCCAGGAGCACCCAGAGTTTCCAGGGAGCACCCAGAGTGTCCAGGGAGCACCCAGAGTGTCCGGAGAGCACCCAGAGTGTCCGGACAGCACCCAGAGTGTCCAGGAGCACCCAGAGTGTCCTGGGGGCACCCAGAATGTCCAGAGAGCACCCAGAGTGTCCGGGGAGCACCCAGAGTGTCCAGAGCGCACCCAGAGTGTCCAGGGGGCACCCAGAGTGTCCTGAGGGCACCCAGAGTGTCCAGGAGCACCCAGAGTGTCCTGAGAGAACCCAGAGTGTCCAGGGGGCACCCAGAGTGTCCAGGGAGAGCACCCAGAGTGTCCAGGGAGAGCACCCAGAGTGTCCAGGGAGCACCCAGAGTGTCCAGGGTGAGCACCCAGAGTGTCCGAGGAGCACCCAGAGTGTCCGGGGAGCACCCAGAGTGTCCAGGGAGAGCACCCAGCGTGTCCTGGGAGCACCCAGAGTGTCCTGAGAGCACCCAGAGTGTCCGGGGAGCACCCAGAGTGTCCAGGGAGCACCCAGAGTGTCCAGAGAGCACCCAGAGTGTCCAGGAGGACCCAGAGTGTCCAGGAGCACCCAGAGTGTCCAGAGATCACCCAGAGTGTCCGGGAGCACCCAGAGTGTCCAGGAGCACCCAGAGTGTCCAGGAGCACCCAGAGTGTCCGGAGAGCACCCAGAGTGTCCAGAGATCACCCAGAGTGTCCAGCGGGCACCCAGAGTGTCCTGGAGCACCCAGAGTGTCCAGAGATCACCCAGAGTGTCCAGCGGGCACCCAGAGTGTCCTGGAGCACCCAGAGTGTCCGAGAGCACCCAGAGTGTCCAGGGAGCACCCAGAGTGTCCGGAGAGCACCCAGAGTGTCCAGCAGCAGCCAGAGTGTCCTGGGAGCACCCAGAGTGTCCAGGGGGCACCCAGAATGTCCAGAGAGCACCCAGAGTGTCCAGGGAGCACCCAGAGTGTCCGGGGAGCACCCAGAGTGTCCGAGAGCACCCAGAGTGTCCTGAGAGCACCCAGAGTGTCCAGGAGCACCCAGAGTGTCCGAGAGCACCCAGAGTGTCCAGGGAGCACCCAGAGTGTCCAGGAGCAGCCAGAGTTTCCAGGGAGCACCCAGAATGTCCTGAGAGCACCCAGAGTGTTCGGAGAGCACCCAGAGTGTCCAGAGAGCACCCAGAGTGTCCTGTGAGCACCCAGAGTGTCCTGGGAGCACCCAGAGTGTCCAGGGGGCACCCAGAATGTCCAGAGAGCACCCAGAGTGTCCGGGGAGCACCCAGAGTGTCCTGAGAGCACCCAGAGTGTCCAGGAGCACCCAGAGTGTCCTGAGAGCACCCAGAATGTCCTGGGAGCACCCAGAGTGTCCAGCGGGCACCCAGAGTTTCCAGGGAGCACCCAGAGTGTCCTGGGAGCACCCAGAGTGTCCAGGAGCACCCAGAGTGTCCTGAGAGCACCCAGAGTGTCCTGGGAGCACCCAGAGTGTCCAGGAGCACCCAGAGTTTCCAGGGAGCACCCAGAGTGTCCGGGGAGCACCGAGCGTGTCCAGAGAGCACCCAGAGTGTCCAGGAGCACCCAGAGTGTTCGAGAGCACCCGGAGTGTCCGGACAGCACCCAGAGTGTCCAGGAGCACCCAGAGTGTCCTGGGGGCACCCAGAATGTCCAGAGAGCACCCAGAGTGTCCGGGGAGCACCCAGAGTGTCCAGAGCGCACCCAGAGTGTCCTGAGGGCACCCAGAGTTTCCAGGAGCACCCAGAGTGTCCAGGGAGAGCACCCAGAGTGTCCGGACAGCACCAAGAGTGTCCAGGAGCACCCACAGTGTCCAGGGAGCACCCAGAGTGTCCTGAGAGCACCCAGAGTGTCCAGGAGCACCCAGAGTTTCCAGGGAGCACCCAGAGTGTCCTGGGAGCACCCAGAGTGTCCAGGAGCACCCAGAGTTTCCAGGGAGCACCCAGAGTGTCCGGGGAGCACCGAGCGTGTCCAGAGAGCGCCCAGAGTGTCCAGGAGCACCCAGAGTGTCCTGAGAGCACCCAGAGTGTCCAGGGAGCACCCGGAGTGTCCGGACAGCACCCAGAGTGTCCAGGAGCACCCAGAGTGTCCTGGGGGCACCCAGAATGTCCAGGAGCACCCAGAGTGTCCTGGGGGCACCCAGAGCGTCCGGGGAGCACCCAGAGTGTCCAGAGCGCACCCAGAGTGTCCTGAGGGCACCCAGAGTGTCCAGGAGCACCCAGAGTGTCCTGGAGCACCCAGAGTGTCCAGAGAGCACCCAGCGTGTCCTGGGAGCACCCAGCGTGTCCAGGAGCAGCCTGAGAGTCCAGGAGCACCCAGAGTGTCCAGGGAGAGCACCCAGAGTGTCTAGGAGCACCAAGAGTGTCCGGAGAGCACCCAGAGTGTCCGGGGAGCACCCAGCGTGTCCTGGGAGCACCCAGAGTGTCCAGGGAGAGCACCCAGAGTGTCCTGAGAGCACCCAGAGTGTCCTGAGAGCACCCAGAGTGTCCAGGGGCACCCAGAGTGTCCCGGGAGAGCACCCAGAGAGTCCAGGAGCACCCAGAGTGTCCGAGGAGAGCACCCAGAGTGTCCTGGGAGCACCCGGAGTGTCCTGAGAGCACCCAGAGTGTCCAGGGAGCACCCAGAGTGTCCTGAGAGCACCCAGAGTGTCCTGAGAGCACCCAGCGTGTCCAGGAGCACCCAGAGTGTCCGGGGAGCACCCAGAGTGTCTGGGGAGCACCCAGCGTGTCCAGAGAGCACCCAGAGTGTCCAGGAGCATCCAGAGTGTCCAGAGAGCACCCAGAATGTCCTGGGAGCACCCAGAGTGTCCAGGAGCACCCAGAGTGTCCAGGGAGCACCCAGAGTGTCCAGGGAGAGCACCCAGAATGTCTTGGGAGCACCCAGAGTGTCCAGGAGCAGCCAGAGTTTCCAGGGAGCACCCAGCGTGTCCAGGGAGAGCACCAGGAGTGGCCTGGGAGCACCCAGAGTGTCCTGAGAGCACCCAGAGTGTCCTGAGAGCACCCAGCGTGTCCTGGGTGCACTCAAAGTGTCCAGGAGCTGCCAGAGTGTCCAGGGAGCACCCAGAGTGTCCAGGAGCACCCAGAGTGTCCGGGGAGCACCCAGAGTGTCCGGAGAGCACCCAGAGTGTCCGAGGAGCACCCAGAGTGTCCAGGGTGAGCACCCAGAGTGTCCTGGAGCACCCAGAGTGTCCAGGGAGAGCACCCAGAGTGTCCTGGAGCACCCACAGTGTCCAGGGTGAGCACCCAGAGTGTCCGGAGAGCACCCAGAGTGTCCAGGGTGAGCACCCAGAGTGTGCAGGGAGAGCACCCAGAGTGTCCAGGGAGAGCACCCAGAGTGTCCAGGGAGAGCACCCAGAGTGTCCAGGAGCACCCAGAGTGTCCTGGGAGCACCCAGAGTGTCCAGGAGCACCCAGCGTTTCCTGGGAGCACCCAGAGTGTCCTGAGAGCACCCGGAGTGTCCAGGGTGAGCACCCAGAGTGTCCGGACAGCACCCAGCGTGTCCAGGAGCACCCAGAGTGTCCAGGGAGAGCACCCAGAGTGTCCGAGGAGCACCCAGCGTGTCCTGGGAGCACCCAGAGTGTCCAGGAGCACCCAGAGTGTCCGAGAGCACCCAGAGGGTCCTGGGAGCACCCAGCGTGTCCTGGGAGCACCCAGAGTGTCCAGGAGCACCCAGAATGTCCTGAGAGCACCCAGAGTGTCTTGAGTGCACCCAGAGTGTCCAGAGAGCACCCAGAGTGTCCAGGGAGAGCACCCAGAGTGTCCAGGGAGCACCCAGAGTGTCCGGGGAGCACCCAGAGTGTCCAGGAGCACCCAGAGTGTCCAGGGAGCACCCAGAGTGTCCAGGAGCACCCAGAGTGTCCGGGGAGCACCCAGAGTGTCCAGAGAGCACCCAGAATGTCCTGGGAGCACCCAGAGTGTCCAGGGAGCACCCAGAGTGTCCAGGGAGAGCACCCAGAGTGTCCAGGGAGAGCACCCAGAGTGTCCGAGGAGCACCCAGAGTGTCCTGAGAGCACCCAGAGTGTCCAGAGAGCACCCAGAGTGTCCAGGAGCACCCAGAGTGTCCGGGGAACACCCAGAGTGTCCAGGGAGAGCACCCAGAGTGTCCTGAGAGCACCCAGAGTGTCCAGGGAGAGCACCCAGAGTGTCCAGGAGCACCCAGAGTGTCCGGGGAGCACCCAGAGTGTCCAGGGGGCACCAAGAGTGTCCAGGAGCACCCAGAGTGTCCAGGGAGAGCACCCAGAGTGTCCGGGGAGCACCCAGAGTGTCCAGGGGGCACCAAGAGTGTCCAGGAGCACCCACAGTGTCCAGGGAGCACCCAGAGTGTCCAGGAGCACCCAGAGTTTCCTGGGAGCACCCAGAGTGTCCTGGGAGCACCCAGAGTGTCCAGGAGCACCCAGAGTTTCCAGGGAGCACCCAGAGTGTCCAGGGAGCACCCAGAGTGTTCGGAGAGCACCCGGAGTGTCCGGACAGCACCCAGAGTGTCCAGGAGCACCCAGAGTGTCCTGTGGGCACCCAGAATGTCCAGAGAGCACCCAGAGTGTCCGGGGAGCACCCAGAGTGTCCAGAGCGCACCCAGAGTGTCCTGAGGGCACCCAGAGTGTCCAGGAGCACCCAGAGTGTCCGGGGAGCACCCAGAGTGTCCAGGGGGCACCAAGAGTGTCCAGGAGCACCCAGAGTGTCCAGGGAGAGCACCCAGAGTGTCCGGGGAGCACCCAGAGTGTCCAGGGAGAGCACCCAGAGTGTCCAGGGTGAGCACCCAGAGTGTCCCGAGAGCACCCAGAGTGTCCAGGGAGAGCACCCAGCGTGTCCTGGGAGCACCCAGAGTGTCCTGAGAGCACCCAGAGTGTCCGGGGAGCACCCAGAGTGTCCAGGGAGCACCCAGCGTGTCCAGAGAGCACCCAGAGTGTCCAGAGATCACCCAGAGTGTCCAGGAGCACCCAGAGTGTCCGGGGAGCACCCAGAGTGTCCGGGGAGCACCCAGCGTGTCCAGAGAGCACCCAGAGTGTCCAGAGATCACCCAGAGTGTCCAGCGGGCACCCAGAGTGTCCTGGGAGTACCCAGAGTGTCCAGGAGCACCCAGAGTGTCCAGAGATCACCCAGAGTGTCCAGCGGGCACCCAGAGTGTCCTGGAGCACCCAGAGTGTCCGAGAGCACCCAGAGTGTCCAGGGAGCACCCAGAGTGTCCGGAGAGCACCCAGAGTGTCCAGGAGCACCCAGAGTGTCCTGAGAGCACCCAGAGTGTCCAGCAGCAGCCAGAGTGTCCTGGGAGCACCCAGAGTGTCCAGGGGGCACCCAGAATGTCCAGAGATCACCCAGAGTGTCCAGGGAGCACCCAGAGTGTCCGAGAGCACCCAGAGTGTCCTGAGAGCACCCAGAGTGTCCAGGAGCACCCAGAGTGTCCGAGAGCACCCAGAGTGTCCTGGGAGCACCCAGCGTGTCCTGGGAGCACCCAGCGTGTCCAGGGAGCACCCAGAGTGTCCAGGAGCAGCCAGAGTTTCCAGGGAGCACCCAGAATGTCCTGAGAGCACCCAGAGTGTTCGGAGAGCACCCAGAGTGTCCAGAGAGCACCCAGAGTGTTCGGAGAGCACCCAGAGTGTCCTGGGAGCACCCAGATTGTCCAGGGAGCACCCAGAATGTCCAGAGAGCACCCAGAGTGTCCGGGGAGCACCCAGAGTGTCCTGAGAGCACCCAGAGTGTCCAGGAGCACCCAGAGTGTCCTGAGAGCACCCAGAATGTCTTGGGAGCACCCAGAGTGTCCAGCGGGCACCCAGAGTGTCCAGGGAGCACCCAGAGTGTCCAGGGAGCACCCAGAGTGTCCAGAGAGCACCCAGAGTGTCCGGAGAGCACCCGGAGTGTCCTGGGAGCACCCGGAGTGTCCGGAGAGCACCCAGCGTGTCCGGGGAGCACCCAGAGTGTCCTGGGAGCACCCAGAGTGTCCGGGGAGCACCCAGAGTGTCCAGGGAGCACCCAGGGTGTCCAGAGAGCACCCAGAGTGTCCGGGGAGCACCCAGAGTGTCCGGAGAGCACCCAGCGTGTCCGGGGAGCACCCAGAGTGTCCTGGGAGCACCCAGAATGTCCGGGGAGCACCCAGAGTGTCCAGGGAGCACCCAGAGTGTCCTGGGAGCACCCAGAATGTCCGGGGAGCACCCAGCGTGTCCAGAGAGCACCCAGAGTGTCCAGGGAGAACCCAGAGTGTCCGGAGAGCACCCAGAGTGACCCAGGGCAATGGGGAAGCCGACGTTCCATGATTTACTCCAAAGTTCTTTCTTCCAATCCATGCATTCCCCTCCCCCAACTCCTGCTGTGCCTCCCAAAGCGGGATGAGAAGATCTCCGATTATTGATCAGGCGAAGGAATCTTCCCCCAAAATCCTTGTTTTAACCTCAGACTAACTCAGCCCCGCCTTAAGTTTGGACTTAGCCCAGGGACACAAAGAGCAGGCGCAGGGAGGAAAGGTGAAAAGTCAGGATGAGGAAGAGCCTTTACTTTGAAGCAAAGAAATTCCGCCAAATTCAATTTAATAAAGAAATCGATTTTATTCCGCAGCCGAAGGATCGGTCCCACAGAAAGGCACGATGGAGAAAAGCCGCCCCGAGCCCGGGGTCGGAGCTGGGTGAACACGCCCAGAGCTGATCTCTATCGCACCAGAGCTCCCAAGCTCACGGCTGCTGCTTCGGCTGCTCCCTTCTTAGACAGTTTTTGGGCCGAGTCCCAATTAATTCCATTCTTCTGGGAATTTTAGCATATTCATGAAGTGTTCTTGTCCCGCAGTTGGGCTGCACAAAGCCTTTCCTGGGTCTGATGGATTGTCCATCCTGGGTGATGAGTGGGGCCATCTCTGGTGATGGATGGGCCATCTCTGGTGATGGATGGGTCATCTCTGGTGATGAGTGGGGCCATCTCTGGTGATGGATGGGTCATCTCTGGTGATGAGTGGGGCCATCTCTGGTGATGGATGGGCCATGTCTGGTGATGGAGGGGCCATCTCTGGTGATGGATGGGCCATCTCTGGTGATGGAGGGGCCATCTCTGGTGATGGAGGGGCCATCACTGGTTCCTGGAACAGTTATTTTTAATTCCCGGAATGTCCGATTCCTTATCAGCTGAGCTGTAGATATCAGAAGGTGGCGATCAAGTCGTCATGGTGTCAATGTCCCGCTGATAAGACCCAACCCCACCTGGGTGGAATCCTCACTTATTGATTGCATCCGTGCTGAGAGAACTTCCTTTGGCGCTGTGAAATTCTCCTCGCAGCCAGTGTCTGCCTCTGCGTCCCCTTGGAGTGGATCCCACTCAGCCCGGTCAGCTCCGGACGCAGTCGGCTGCGGGGGCCAGCCCCCGGACTCCGGGAGACCAGAGGTCTGGCTCGTGGGTCCTTCCACAGGACCGCCGGGATGGAGGCGAGCGGTGGAGGGAGGAGGCAGACTCAGAACTGGGTTAAATCTGGGAAGTTCATTGAGCCTCGGACGCGAGGTCCCACCTCCCAGGAATGCCCAGTTCGGAGCGAGCTCCGAAGGCATCTGCAGGAGGATTTATGGGTGGGTGGTAACATGGGAGGGAACCAATGGGAGAAGGGAAGGGTGCGGTGAACAGGGTGAAAGGCGTGTCAGGGAACCAACCGTGGGAGAGGAAGGGAGGGATCTTTTTCCCCTGGCCAATCACACGATGCCCCTGCCAGAACTTTCTAGAAGCCTGGGAGGGGTGCCAGCACAATTGGCAAGGGCCAGGGAGGAGACAAAGGTGGGCAATGGGGTAATTGGCAGAAAAGTGGGAGGATACAAACTGGGTGGATACAAAGGTACAAAACTCGAGGGGAGACCCGGACTGAACCAAAGCCAAACACACTCCCACAAGTGTCTTGGTTTGAAAGAGGTGTCTGCTAAGGAAGGCAGAAGCCTCCCTTGGAGTGGCAGATGGAGCACCCAAAGTGTCCAGGAGCACCCAGAGTGTCCGGAGAGCACCCAGAGTGTCCAGAGAGCGCCCAGAGTGTCCAGGGAGTGCCCAGAGTGTCCAGGAGCTCCCAGAGTGTCCAGAGAGCACCCAGAGTGTCCAGGGAGTGCCCAGAGTGTCCGGAGAGCACCCAGAGTGTCCAGGGAGCACCCAGAGTGTCCGGAGAGCACCCAGAGTGTCCAGGGAGAGCACCCAGAGTGTCCAGGAGCACCCAGAATGTCCTGGGAGCACCCAGAGTGTCCAGCGGGCGCCCAGAGTGTCCCGGGAGAGCACCCAGAGTGTCCAGGGAGAGCACCCAGAGTGTTCGGAAAGCACCCAGAGTGTCCAGGGAGCACCCAGAGTGTCCTGAGAGCACCCAGCGTGTCCTGGGAGCACCCAGCGTGTCCAGGAGCACCCAGAGTGTCCAGAGAGCACCCAGCGTGTCCAGAGAGCACCCAGAGTGTCCGGAGAGCACCCGGAGTGTCCTGGGAGCACCCAGAATGTCCGGGGAGCACCCAGCGTGTCCAGAGAGCACCCAGCGTGTCCGGGGAGCACCCAGAGTGTCCGGGGAGCACCCAGAGTGTCCAGGGAGCACCCAGAGTGTCCTGGGAGCACCCAGAGTGTTCGGAAAGCACCCAGAGTGTCCAGGGAGCACCCAGAGTGTCCAGGGAGCACCCAGAGTGTCCTGGGAGCACCCAGAATGTCCGGGGAGCACCCAGCGTGTCCAGAGAGCACCCAGAGTGTCCTAAGAGAGCCCAGAGTGTCCGGAGAGCACCCAGAGTGACCACGGAGCACCCAGAGTGTCCGGAGAGCACCCAGAGTGTCCAGAGGGCACCCAGAGTGTCCGGGGAGCACCCAGAGTGTCCAGAGCGCACCCAGAGTGTCGTGGGAGCACCCAGCATGTCCGGGAGCACCCAGAGTGTCCTGGGGGCACCCAGAGTGACCCAGGGCGATGGGGAAGCCGACGTTCCATGATTTACTCCAAAGTTCTTTCTTCCAATCCATGCATTCCCCTCCCCCAACTCCTGCTGTGCCTCCCAAAGCGGGATGAGAAGATCTCCGATTATTGATCAGGCGAAGGAATCTTCCCCCAAAATCCTTGTTTTAACCTCAGACTAACTCAGCCCCGCCTTAAGTTTGGACTTAGCCCAGGGACACAAAGAGCAGGCGCAGGGAGGAAAGGTGAAAAGTCAGGATGAGGAAGAGCCTTTACTTTGAAGTAAAGAAATTCCGCCAAATTCAATTTAATAAAGAAATCGATTTTATTCCGCAGCCGAAGGATCGGTCCCACAGAAAGGCACGATGGAGAAAAGCCGCCCCGAGCCCGGGGTCGGAGCTGGGTGAACACGCCCAGAGCTGATCTCTATCGCACCAGAGCTCCCAAGCTCACGGCTGCTGCTTCGGCTGCTCCCTTCTTAGACAGTTTTTGGGCCGAGTCCCAATTAATTCCATTCTTCTGGGAATTTTAGCATATTCATGAAGTGTTCTTGTCCCGCAGTTGGGCTGCACAAAGCCTTTCCTGGGTCTGATGGATTGTCCATCCTGGGTGATGAGTGGGGCCATCTCTGGTGATGGAAGGGCCATCTCTGGTGATGGATGGGCCATCTCTGGTGATGGATGGGCCATCTCTGGTGATGGATGGGCCATCTCTGGTGATGGATGGGCCATCTCTGGTGATGGATGGGCCATCTCTGGTGATGGATGGGCCATCTCTGGTGATGGATGGGCCATCTCTGGTGATGAGTGGGGCCATCTCTGGTGATGGATGGGTCATCTCTGGTGATGGATGGGCCATCTCTGGTGATGAATGGGTCATCTCTGGTGATGGATGGGCCATCTCTGGTGATGGAGGGGCCATCTCTGGTGATGGATGGGCCATCTCTGGTGATGAATGGGTCATCTCTGGTGATGGATGGGCCATCTCTGGTGATGGATGGGCCATCTCTGGTGATGGAGGGGCCATCTCTGGTGATGGATGGGCCATCACTGGTGATGGAGGGGCCATCTCTGGTGATGGATGGGTCATCTCTGGTGATGAGTGGGGCCATCTCTGATGATGGATGGGCCATCTCTGGTGATGAATGGGTCATCTCTGGTGATGGATGGGCCATCTCTGGTGATGGAGGGGCCATCTCTGATGATGGAGGGGCCATCACTGGTGATGGAGGGGCCATCTCTGGTGATGGATGGGCCATCTCTGGTGATGGAGGGGCCATCTCTGATGATGGATGGGCCCTCTCTGGTTCCTGGAACAGTTATTTTTAATTCCCGGAATGTCCGATTCCTTATCAGCTGAGCTGTAGATATCAGAAGGTGGCGATCAAGTCGTCATGGTGTCAATGTCCCGCTGATAAGACCCAACCCCACCTGGGTGGAATCCTCACTTATTGATTGCATCCGTGCTGAGAGAACTTCCTTTGGCGCTGTGAAATTCTCCTCGCAGCCAGTGTCTGCCTCTGCGTCCCCTTGGAGTGGATCCCACTCAGCCCGGTCAGCTCCGGACGCAGTCGGCTGCGGGGGCCAGCCCCCGGACTCCGGGAGAGCAGAGGTCTGGCTCGTGGGTCCTTCCACAGGACCGCCGGGATGGAGGCGAGCGGTGGAGGGAGGAGGCAGACTCAGAACTGGGTTAAATCTGGGAAGTTCATTGAGCCTCGGACGCGAGGTCCCACCTCCCAGGGATGCCCAGTTCGGAGCGAGCTCCGAAGGCATCTGCAGGAGGATTTATGGGTGGGTGGTAACATGGGAGGGAACCAATGGGAGAAGGGAAGGGTGCGGTGAACAGGGTGAAAGGCGTGTCAGGGAACCAACCGTGGGAGAGGAAGGGAGGGATCTTTTTCCCCTGGCCAATCACACGATGCCCCTGCCAGAACTTTCTAGAAGCCTGGGAGGGGTGCCAGCACAATTGGCAAGGGCCAGGGAGGAGACAAAGGTGGGCAATGGGGTAATTGGCAGAAAATTGGGAGGATACAAACTGGGTGGATACAAAGGTACAAAACTCGAGGGGAGACCCGGACTGAACCAAAGCCAAACACACTCCCACAAGTGTCTTGGTTTGAAAGAGGTGTCTGCTAAGGAAGGCAGAAGCCTCCCTTGGAGTGGCAGATGGAGCACCCAAAGTGTCCAGGAGCACCCAGAGTGTCCAGAGAGCGCCCAGAGTGTCCAGTGAGCACCCAGAGTGTCCGGAGATCACCCAGAGTGTCCAGGGAGCACCCAGAGTGTCCGGAGAGCACCCAGAGTGTCCAGAGAGCACCCAGAGTGTCCAGGGTGAGCACCCAGAGTGTCCCGAGAGCACCCAGAGTGTCCGGAGAGCACCCAGAGTGTCCTGGGAGCACCCAGAGTGTCCAGAGAGCACCCAGAGTGTCCTGGGAGCACCCAGAGATTCCGGGAAGCACCCAGAGTGTCCAGAGAGCACCCAGAGTGTCCAGAGAGCACCCAGCGTGTCCGGAGAGCACCTAGAGTGTCCAGGGTGAGCACCCAGAGTGTCTGGGGAGCACCCAGAGTGTCCAGAGAGCACCCAGCGTGTCCAGGAGCACCCAGAGTGTCCGGAGAGCGCCCAGAGGGTCCACGGAGAGCACGCAGAGTGTCTGGGGAGCACCCATAGTGTCCAGTGAGCACCCTGAGTGTCCTGAGATCACCCAGAGTGTCCAGGGGGCACCGAGAGTGTCCAGGGAGCACCCAGAGAGTCCTGATAGCACCCAGAGTGTCCGAGGAGTACCCAGAGTGTCCGGAGAGCACCCAGAGTGTCCGGGGAGCACCCTGCGTGTCCTGGGAGCACCCAGAGTGTCCGGAGAGCACCCAGATTGTCCAGGGAGCACCCAGAGTGTCCGGGAGCACCCAGCATGTCCTGGGAGCACCCAGAGTGACCCAGGGCGATGGGGAAGCCGACGTTCCATGATTTACTCCGAAGTTCTTTCTTCCAATCCATGCATTCCCCTCCCCCAACTCCTGCTGTGCCTCCCAAAGCGGGATGAGAAGATCTCCGATTATTGATCAGGCGAAGGAATCTTCCCCCAAAATCCTTGTTTTAACCTCAGACTAACTCAGCCCCGCCTTAAGTTTGGACTTAGCCCAGGGACACAAAAAGCAGGCGCAGGGAGGAAAGGTGAAAAGTCAGGATGAGGAAGAGCCTTTACTTTGAAGTAAAGAAATTCCGCCAAATTCAATTTAATAAAGAAATCGATTTTATTCCGCAGCCGAAGGATCGGTCCCACAGAAAGGCACGATGGAGAAAAGCCGCCCCGAGCCCGGGGTCGGAGCTGGGTGAACACGCCCAGAGCTGATCTCTATCGCACCAGAGCTCCCAAGCTCACGGCTGCTGCTTCGGCTGCTCCCTTCTTAGACAGTTTTTGGGCCGAGTCCCAATTAATTCCATTCTTCTGGGAATTTTAGCATATTCATGAAGTGTTCTTGTCCCGCAGTTGGGCTGCACAAAGCCTTTCCTGGGTCTGATGGATTGTCCATCCTGGGTGATGAGTGGGGCCATCTCTGGTGATGGATGGGCCATCTCTGGTGATGGATGGGCCATCCCTGGTGATGGATGGGCCATCTCTGGTGATGGAGGGGCCATCTCTGGTGATGGATGGGCCATCTCTGGTGATGGATGGGCCATCTCTGGTGATGGATGGGCCATGTCTGATGATGGAGGGGCCATCTCTGGTGATGGAGGGGCCATCTCTGGTGATGGATGGGTCATCTCTGGTGATGAATGGGCCATCTCTGATGATGGATGGGCCATCTCTGGTGATGGATGGGCCATCTCTGGTGATGAGTGGGGCCATCTCTGATGATGGATGGGCCATGTCTGGTGATGGATGGGCCATCTCTGGTGATGAGTGGGGCCATCTCTGATGATGGATGGGCCATCACTGGTGATGGATGGGCCATCTCTGGTGATGAGTGGGGCCATCTCTGATGATGGATGGGCCATCTCTGGTGATGGATGGGCCATCTCTGGTGATGGATGGGCCATCTCTGATGATGGATGGGCCATGTCTGGTGATGGATGGGTCATCTCTGGTGATGGATGGGCCATCTCTGGTGATGGAAGGGCCATCTCTGGTGATGGAGGGGCCATCTCTGGTGATGGATGGGCCATCTCTGGTGATGGATGGGCCATCTCTGGTGATGAGTGGGGCCATCTCTGATGATGGATGGGCCATCTCTGGTGATGGATGGGCCATCTCTGGTGATGGAAGGGCCATCTCTGGTGATGGAGGGGCCATCTCTGGTGATGGATGGGCCATCCCTGGTGATGGAGGGGCCATCTCTGGTGATGGATGGGCCATCTCTGGTGATGGATGGGTCATCTCTGGTGATGAGTGGGGCCATCTCTGATGATGGATGGGCCATCTCTGGTGATGGATGGGCCATCTCTGATGATGGATGGGCCATCTCTGGTTCCTGGAACAGTTATTTTTAGTTCCCGGAATGTCCGATTCCTTATCAGCTGAGCTGTAGATATCAGAAGGTGGCGATCAAGTCGTCATGGTGTCAATGTCCCGCTGATAAGACCCAACCCCACCTGGGTGGAATCCTCACTTATTGATTGCATCCGTGCTGAGAGAACTTCCTTTGGTGCTGTGAAATTCTCCTCGCAGCCAGTGTCTGCCTCTGCGTCCCCTTGGAGTGGATCCCACTCAGCCCGGTCAGCTCCGGACGCAGTCGGCTGCGGGGGCCAGCCCCCGGACTCCGGGAGACCAGAGGTCTGGCTCGTGGGTCCTTCCACAGGACCGCCGGGATGGAGGCGAGCGGTGGAGGGAGGAGGCAGACTCAGAACTGGGTTAAATCTGGGAAGTTCATTGAGCCTCGGACGCGAGGTCCCACCTCCCAGGAATGCCCAGTTCGGAGCGAGCTCCGAAGGCATCTGCAGGAGGATTTATGGGTGGGTGGTAACATGGGAGGGAACCAATGGGAGAAGGGAAGGGTGCGGTGAACAGGGTGAAAGGCGTATCAGGGAACCAACCATGGGAGAGGAAGGGAGGGATCTTTTTCCCCTGGCCAATCACACGATGCCCCTGCCAGAACTTTCTAGAAGCCTGGGAGGGGTGCCAGCACGATTGGCAAGGGCCAGGGAGGAGACAAAGGTGGGCAATGGGGTAATTGGCAGAAAAGTGGGAGGATACAAACTGGGTGGATACAAAGGTACAAAACTCGAGGGGAGACCCGGACTGAACCAAAGCCAAACACACTCCCACATCTCCCCCTTTTTTGTTTTTTATGATGACTCAAATTCGGGTTGGGGACAATACTCAGAGTCTGGATATAAGTCCCCAAACCACTGCGACTCTGGGGCCATGGGCTCGTGCTCTGATTCCGGGAGAGCCTCGGCCTGGCCAATGTCCACGGGGAAGAGGGAGCTCGCAATCAATTTAAACAGCAGTCTTCTGAGGAGTCCTAACATAATCAGGGTAACCAAAAGGACGAAAAACAAAAGCAGCCCGGTCCGGAGAATAGACACTGCCCATCCTGATAGTCCCCATCTGCTGAGGATGCTGCCGAGCCAATCACCCGTCTCGCGTTGGACCTGCGACACCATGGCCTGCATCTTGTCGAGGGTTTTGTGGATGTTCTCCGCTCTTGATGACAGGTTTAGGCAGCACAGCCCTTCGAACTCCTCACACCGGTGGTCATGGAGGAGGAGTAGGAAGTCGATAGCGGCCCTGTTTTGTAAGGTGGCTTGTCTGGTTATTTCCTCGTCTTTTAGGAGGTCACTCAGGGCGCTTGAAGTAAGGTTCGCTTGTTTGACGACCCAACATTCCAAATGACCTAATTCCCCTAGCGCTTTGGCTGCAGCCACCCACGGCAATAATGTGGTGATTGCAGCCCCTTTTGGTCTGGCCCAATGAACAACTTCCGAGTCACAATTTTGGTCCAGATTTGAAAGTTCCCGTTTTCGAATTGCCAATTCGGAAGTCCTGTTTCTTTTCCTTTCCCAATCATGCACTGGAGTTTGGTTGGGCGTCAACAGCGTCAAGCGGCCAATGGTACAAGGGCCTCCTAACAGGCGAGAAGGGATGCCTGCCCACGCCCCGTCACCGCAGGTGAGGAATAGTCCTCGGGGTAACCCTTTTGGGTGTGACCTATGTGGGTTGTCGGTGGTCACCCCGCTGACGGCCAGGCACCATTTGTCTGCCCCATAGTCACGACGGTTCGGGGCTATGTTTTTAAAAGCCTCCCGATCCGGGGACAACCCGAATTGAAACTGGACACAGTAGTGAGCCGGATAGGATCCCAAGAGATCCAGCTCTTGGGGCTCACTACTGGTCTTCGGGAGCAGGGGCATAGCCATCAGGTTTTGGGCCGCGGCTGTGGACAAACATATGTGGTCCTGGCTCATGGTCCGTGCCAGGACCGACCATACGTTTGCTGCCGGCTGGGGAAGGATCCACAGCGACACAGGCCAGGGAAGCAGCTGCAAGATGATGACCAGCTGCAGGCTTCTGGTGATGGCTCGGGCGGACGGTGCAGGATCCATCTCCGGTGTCTCCAACTAAAACAAACTTAGAGAGAACATTATTAAAACAAGGGCCTAACTGGGGTAAAGTTGGGGTCCAGAGGGCATGGGGTCAGCCTACCCCGGTCTTAGGGGTTGCTTGACTTCCTTTTCCGGCGGGACGGGAGACACACGGTTTCACCCATCTCGATGGGATCCACCTAGGGCCCTCGGGGGTGGATACGCAAGCATATCCCTTCTCCCACGTGATCAACTCATGGGGGCCCTGTATCTCCCGAGTCTCCGGGTCTTGGATCCACACCGGAGGCTTCTCCTTCATTTGCAGCTGCCGAGACCCTCCAAAGTGCCGCACAATCGGTGGGTTCAGGTTCTCAAAGGCACAGTTAAGGAAATTCAACGTGAACAGTGCCCTTGAGAGCCTGACAACCGGGGAGTCTAGTTCTTCTGGGGACCTTTGACGCTGTAACATCCTTTTGATGTTTTGATGAGCCCTTTCCACGATGGCTTGGCCTGTTGGGGAATAGGGGATGCCCGTTTTATGTTCTATTCCCCATTGCTGCAGGAAGCCCCTGAACTCCTTGGAGGAATACGCAAGGCCATTGTCCGTTTTTATGACCTTGGGGATGCCCAGGGTAGCCAATGCCTGCACCAAGTGCCTTCCGACATCGCTAACCTTTTCCCCTGCGTGGGCAGAAGCAAAGACGGCTCCGGAGAAGGTGTCCACTGACACGTGTACATACTTCATCCTGCCGAATGAAGCGACATGCGTCACGTCCATCTGCCACACCTCGCAACTGCTGAGTCCACGGGGAATAACGCCGGTGCCAATGGCGGGAAGAGCTACCTGATGGCATTCTGGACACGCGGCCACGATCGCCCTGGCCTGGTCATGCTTCAGGTGGAACTGCCGGACCAGGGCAGGGGCATTTTGATGAAACTGCCGATGGCTGATTTTGGCCTGCTCAAATATATCCGGGAGCGGGGCCATCACGGCTGGCGCAGCGAGGGCATCTGCCCTCCTGTTGCCCTCCGCGATGAACCCGGGCAGGTCCGTGTGTGACCTGACGTGCATCACGTAATAGGGCTGCTCTCGGTGGGAGACTAGATTGACCAATTTTGAGAGCAACTCATATAAAGCCGTGTTGGAGACCTCTTGCAAGATGGCATACTCGGCTCTGGAGACTACTCCTGCAACATATGCGGAGTCGGCTACTAAATTTAGGGGTTCGGGAAACCTTTCAAAAGCCCTGACGACTGCGTCTAACTCAGCGACTTGAGGTGATCCTTCCACCTCTTTAATATCCGCCTCCCACCGCTGAGTTTGGGGGTTTTTCCAAGTCATAACAGACTTGTGAG
The DNA here is from genome assembly GCF_009650955.1 of Corvus moneduloides. Lineage (NCBI taxonomy): Eukaryota > Metazoa > Chordata > Aves > Passeriformes > Corvidae > Corvus > Corvus moneduloides. Next base: position 4,744 of record NW_022436901.1, on the reverse strand, counting down.
AAGCCCCAGATGCATCAGTGAAAACGGTCAAGGCCTTTAAAGGTTCCTTACTCCGAACACTCTTTGTACTCAACTCAAATTGAATTTCCGAATTAAAAATTTTGTGGGCCGGCCTATGTAAAGAAATTTGGCCTGTGTAACCCTCCAGAGCGAATTGCAAGGCTTCACAATCCTGAAGCAGGCTCTCCAACATTGCTTTAGTAATTTGGCCCGTCCGCCTCCTGACTGGTACGTGGATGCAGTCAAAGTCACATCCCGATAATTCCCTGATCTGGACTCTAGCCTTCCGGATCAGTTCAGCCATCAGCTCCTGTGGCCGCGTCATCCTCTTGGACCTGTTGTGACCGAGGAAAACCCACTCAATTATCGAGAGAGGATCCCTCCGGTCCTGGTCCTTCTTGCTCTTCCGGTTGTCTTCCCATTGGAAGACGACCCCGCGTAGGTGCAGCAGATTGCCCAGGATGATGAATCTAAACGGCAAGTCAGGCCTGTACCTGCTTGCCTGCCTGGTGGACATCAGGTGTTGCACCTTCTCCAAGGCCGTCCGTGCCTCCGGGGTAAGCGTCCGGGGAGAACTAAGCTCCTCTCCCCCTTTCAACAAATCGAAAAGGGGGGCTAGGTCTTGATTAGACAGACCCAGCCACGGCCTTACCCAGTTTAAAGATCCACACAGTTTGTGGACATCCGCCAATGTCTTTATATTTGTTTGGATTGCCAATTTTTGCGGCACAATGGTCCGCTTGGTAATTTCAAGGCCCAGGTATTTCCAAGGTGGCATCCTTTGAATTTTATCTTGCTGGAGCTCGAACCCTGCAGCAACCAATGCTTCGATTGTCAGGTCAAGCACATTCGCCAGCATGTCATCATCGGGGGCACACACGAGGACATCATCCATGTAATGAAGGATGATGGCCTCCTTTGCAGCTGCGCGAACTGGGGCAAGCAAGGAAGAGACATACCACTGGCAGATGGTCGGGCTGTTCTTCATGCCCTGTGGCAGCACCTTCCAACGGTATCTCTTTCTTGGGGCTCCTCGGTTGATGACCGGAACCGAGAAGGTGAAACGTGGGGCATCGTCAGGGTGTAGAGGAATTTGGAAGAAACAATCCTTAATATCAATTACGGCCAAATTCCAATTTTGGGGAAGCATCGTCGGGGACGGCATCCCTGGTTGGAGAGAGCCCATGTCCTCAATCTCATTATTAATTTGGCAAAGGTCCTGGAGGAGCCGCCATTTGTCTTTGTTGGGTTTTTTAATTACAAAGACAGGGGAATTCCAAGGGCTGTTGGTCTCCACTATATTCCCCTTCTTAAGCTGCTCCTCCACGAGCTTCTCGAGCGCCTCTAATTTCTCACCGTAGAGCGGCCACTGTTCTACCCACACTGAGCAGTCCGTTTTCCACGTCAATTTCTGGGTAGGGCGCTCCTCAGCGACCGCTGCGCAAAAATTCTGCGGGGGGTCAGGAATGTCAATGGTGACTCCCCACTGCTGCATGAGATCCCTCCCCAAGAGGGGTTCCTTGTAATCAAGTACGAACGGACGTATATTGGCCAATTGTCCGCTCGGCCTCTTAATCTGTACGATGCTTCCTTCTAGATTGTTTCGCCAATTGGATGCCCCCTACACCTTGTACGTGCCCTGCCACGTTCTGCAGTTCCCAATGTGCCGGCCATTCCCGTGTGGGAATGATCGTCACATCCGCCCCTGTGTCCAGAAGCCCCTTGAGGTGAAGGACTTCTTCCCCTCTGTTGATTTTGCAGTCCACCCTCGGCTTCCCTGTTCCTATTACATGGGTGGCACACACCATTGGGTGTGGCCCTCCTGCAGGGATAGCCTGGGCGACCATCTGCCCTCTGGGCAGGAACAGAGGTGGCCGGACACAGCGCAGCCAGAGAACGGGTCCTTCGGGACTAGACGTCATTAGCCCCAGAGCGACTTCGATCTCTGGTGGTGTGCAGTTAACATCTCCGACGATGACAGACCTGTCTGGGCTCTGGTCTCTCGCCCCCAGCTCACCACCGGTGCTCACCGGTGCGGCGTGCCACTCGCTGTCCTTCAGGAGGAGCGGTGTCAACAGCTGCAACCTGAAAGAGCTGTCGGGGAAAGAAGTCAAGTCAGGCTGAATTGTCACATCCGGTAGATTTGTTTTATCACACCCTGCCCTCCCCAGCCCCTCCTCCCCCTCGTGTCCCGTCCCTTTTTTATCTTCACGCGGGGCGGGTGCGCGCTCCCCACTCAGTTTTGTTGAGACTCGTTTACGAGTCCCCCCAACCCCTGCTCCTCCTTAAACTGCTGGAATTCCTGCTTGAGCGGGCAGTCTTTGGTCCAGTGTCCAGGCTGGTTGCAGAGGAAGCAGGTGTTCCGGGTCTGCTGTTGTGGCTGCCTCCGGGCGTTCTTCGATGGAGGTCGGACGCCTTGGCCTGTGGTTCTCCTCTGCTCCGCAGCAGGCCGTGGTGGAGCTGCTCCCACAGAAGCCATTCCTCGGGGTCTTTGCTTGTCCGAGCCGGCAGGTTGCAGGTGCGGCGCTTTCGCAGCGCAGACTTCTAGCATGGCTTGTATTGTTGGCGGAGGGTCCAGAGGGAGGCTCAGGATGGCTGCTTTACATTGGGGGTTCGCGTTGGCCATCGCCATCTCCACGATGACCTCCTCTCTGGCCGCCGGCTGCCTGACCTGCAACTCTACGGCTTGGGTTAGTCTTTCGACAAATCTGAGGAATGATTCCGTGGGCTGCTGTCGGACCCGCGAGTAGCTCTCCACAGGCACGTCCGGCCTCAGGTCAAGGAATGCCTTACCGGCCAGTTCCTTGACCTGCTGCAGCACCTCTAAAGGCAGACCCTGGGCCTGCTTCGGCGCCAAAGCCCATTCCCCCTCGCCGCTCAGATGGTCCATTGTCAATGCCTGATTATCGGCATCGACGGCCGTATCGGATCCCTGCAATAGCACCGGAAGGAGTCGGCGGAGCTCCCTTTCCCATGCCGATTTCCAGAGCAGAAACTCTGCCGAGGAAAGTAAGCATGAGAAAAGTTGACGCAGATCAAAAGGCGTCATTACCGCTCCGGAGAGATTTGCCTGTAAAAGGCCGCGAAAATATTCGCTCTCCCTCCCAAACTCCTTCTGCGCCTTGCAGAACTCCTTAATTGTTTGATGGGAGAGGGTTCCCAACTGGCGTGGGACATTCCCCCTCTCCGGGACCTCTGATAAAGAACCGGAGCGACTGAAGGGATGGGGTCCAGTTCTGGGTTCCGGTCCCCAGGCCCCCCCCCTTCCGGCCACTCACCGTGGGAACCGGAAGGCCAACCGTGGGAACCGGAGGTAGGGGCGTGGGAACGGGAAGCAGGAAGTGGGTGGCGACCGGACACGGACCTACGACAGCCCCCCGGGGCGGAGCAAGGGGGCGTCCACCGAAGTGGGGTGGGAGGAGTAGCAACGGCGGACCCACCTTGGGAGTAGGAGGGGTCAGGGTACGGGGAGGAGTTGGGATGGGAGGGGTTAGAAAGTGGGAAGAAAGGGTTTCGGGATGGGGAAGGAGAGGGAGGGCAAGAGGGGGTCTCTGCCACACGGCGCCCGCCATCTTGTCCTCCTTGGGTAGGGAAGCCATTTTCTGAATCTTCCGTTAGGCTAAAACGAACTCGGGGCCTTAGAACTGGGGAAGTCGGGGAACGGGGCGAGCCCTGGGCAGTCTGGCCAGGACTGTCCGGGCGGGGGGACCGGGAATCCCGAGGAGAGCCAGGGAGTCGATAGCAACCCTGCGCAGCGTCGCGGTTTGCTCTCTTCAGGATGCCCGGTTTAGGGGACACAGGCTTAGGAGAAGACTTAGGGGTAGCAACTGGGGAACCCGGGGTTGGCTGTCCTTCCCCCTCCCTTTTTTTGTTTAAAGCAGACCGTATTTGTAAATATAATAAAGAAAACTTACCTAAATCCTTCTCTTTTGCCAATTGTGATTCTGCCAATTTTGCTCCCACGGCGTTCCAAAAGGGAACGCTTAAAACCGAATGTTGGGAGCAGTGAGGGAAGTGCAAGAACAGCCAGTGAACAAACCTTTTTAAACATCCCTTAGAAAAACGTTTCCCCCCACCCTCTAGGAGTCCCACAACTTGGATATATACCCCCTTCTGTGCTGTGGACAGTTTAGCGCCCATATCCACAGCACAACGTCTGAAGCCGAAGGAATAAACCCTGGACACTGAATCCCAACCGGAGGCAAGTGACGCACCCGCCCCGGGGCTACGAATCGCGGCTCCTCAGGAGCCAGGGACCGTACGTCCCAAAAAGCCTTTACCGGCTTTGAAGTAGATTCCCCACCCGGGGGAAAATACTTACCCCTCAGTGTCCAGGCGGGCTCCAGACGACCAATCCTCCACCGAGGACGACTCTGCCGGCGCAGGCGGAGCTACCGTCCTCTCCCCCAGGAGCGCAGCTCCCTAAAACGGAGCGTGCTACAACTGGGGTAGCCAGACGTCCCAAGGACAGGCTCAGAGAGCCGACCAGTCCGTTCCGCGGGGTCCGATGGAGCGGGGGCCCCGCGATGGGCGCCAAGCTGCCTCTGCATCCCCTTGGAGGGGATCCCACTCAGCCCGGTCAGCTCCGGACGCAGTCGGCTGCGGGGGCCAGCCCCCGGACTCCGGGAGACCAGAGGTCTGGCTCGTGGGTCCTTCCACAGGACCGCCGGGATGGAGGCGAGCGGTGGAGGGAGGAGGCAGACTCAGAACTGGGTTAAATCTGGGAAGTTCATTGAGCCTCGGA
>NW_022436900.1:0-30817 GCF_009650955.1 Corvus moneduloides | reverse complement strand
CCACCCAGGACCCCAAAACACCACCCAGGACCCCAAAACACCACCCAGGACCCCCCATCCTGACCCAGGACCCCAAAACACCACCCGGGACCCCGATCCCGACCCAGAAGCCACCACCACCACCCAGGAGCCACCAGCAGCTCCCAGGACCCCAAAACACCACCCAGCAACCCCCATCCTGACCCAGAATCCCAAAACACCACCCGGGACCCCAAAACACCCCCCAGGAGCCACCAAAACACCACCCAGGATCCTCCATCTTCATCCAGGACCCACCAAACACCACCCAGGACCCCCATCCTGACCCAGCACCCACCACCAGCACCCAGGAGCCACCAGCAGCTCCCAGGATCCCCAAGCACCCCCCAGGAACCCAAAACACCACCCAGGAACCCAAAACACCACCCAGGAAGCCCCATCCTGACCCAGAACCGCAAAACACCACCCAGGACCCCAAAACACCACCCAGGACCCTCCATCCTGACCCAGAATCCCAAAACACCACCCAGGACCCCAAAACACCACTCAGGACCCTCCATCCTGACCCAGGGCCCCAAAGCACCACCCAGGAACCCCATCCTGACCCAGAACCCACCACCAGCACCCAGGAACCACCAGCAGCTCCCAAGATCCCCAAACACCACCCAGGACCCCAAAACACCACCCAGGACCCTCCATCCTGGCCCAGAACCCCAAAACACCACCCAGGACCCCAAAACACCACCCGGGACCCCCATCCTGACCCAGGACCCCAAAACACCACCCAGGACCCCAAAACACCACCCAGGACCCTCCATCCTGACCCAGGACCCCAAAACACCACCCGGGACCCCAAAACACCCCCCAGGAGCCACCAAAACACCACCCAGGATCCTCCATCCTCATCCAGGACCCACCAAACACCACCCAGGACCCCCATCCTGACCCAGAACCCACCACCAGCACCCAGGAGCCACCAGCAGCTCCCAGGATCCCCAAGCACCACCCGGGACGCCAAAACACCACCCAGGACCCCAAAACACCACCCAGGAACCCAAAACACCACCCAGGAGCCACCAATCACCGCCCAGGACCCTCCATCCTGACCCAGGACCCCAAAACACCACCCAGGACCCCAAAACACCACTCAGGACCCCCCATCCTGACCCAGGACCCCAAAGCACCACCCAGGAACCCCATCCTGACCCAGGAACCCCCACCAGCACCCAGGACCCTCCATCCTGACCCAGGACCCCAAAACACCACCCGGGAACCCCCATCCTGACCCAGAACCCACCACCAGCACCCAGGAACCACCAGCAGCTCCCAAGATCCCCAAACACCACCCAGGACCCCAAAACACCACCCAGGACCCTCCATCCTGGCCCAGAACCCCAAAACACCACCCAGGACCCCAAAACACCACCCGGGACCCCCATCCTGACCCAGGACCCCAAAACACCACCCAGGACCCCAAAACACCACCCAGGACCCTCCATCCTGACCCAGGACCCCAAAACACCACCCGGGACCCCAAAACACCCCCCAGGAGCCACCAAAACACCACCCAGGATCCTCCATCCTCATCCAGGACCCACCAAACACCACCCAGGACCCCCATCCTGACCCAGAACCCACCACCAGCACCCAGGAGCCACCAGCAGCTCCCAGGATCCCCAAGCACCACCCGGGACGCCAAAACACCACCCAGGAACCCAAAACACCACCCAGGAAGCCCCATCCTGACCCAGGACCCCAAAACACCACCCAGGACCCTCCATCCAGCACCCAGGACCCCAAAACACCACCCAGGAACCCAAAACACCACCCAGGAGCCACCAATCACCGCCCAGGACCCTCCATCCTGACCCAGGACCCCAAAACACCACCCAGGACCCCAAAACACCACTCAGGACCCCCCATCCTGACCCAGGACCCCAAAGCACCACCCAGGAACCCCATCCTGACCCAGGAACCCCCACCAGCACCCAGGACCCTCCATCCTGACCCAGGACCCCAAAACACCGCCCGGGAACCCCCATCCTGACCCAGAACCCACCACCAGCACTCAGGAACCACCAGCAGCTCCCAGGATCCCCAAACACCACCCAGCACCCCAAAACACCACCCAGGAGCCTCCATCCTGACCCAGAACCCCAAAACACCACCCAGGAACCCAAAACACCACCCAGGAGCCACCAATCACCACCCAGGACCCCAAAACACCCCCCAGGAGCCACCAAACACCACCCAGGACCTCAAAACACCACCCAGGACCCCAAAACACCACCCAGGACCCCCCATCTCCACCCAGAACCCACCAGCAGCATCCGAGACCCCACATCTCCACCCATGACCCCCCCAACAGCACCCAGGACCCCAAAACACCACCCAGGACCCCAAAACACCACCCGGGACCCCCATCCTGACCCAGAACCCACCACCAGCACCCAGGAACCACCAGCAGCTCCCAGCACCCCAAAACACCACCCAGGATCCCCATCCTGACCCAGAACCCCAAAACACCACCCAGGAACCCAAAACACCACCCAGGACCCCCCATCTCCACCCAGAACCCACCAGCAGCATCCGAGAACCCACATCTCCACCCATGACCCCCCCAACAGCACCCAGGACCCCAAAACACCACCCAGGACCCCAAAACACCACCCAGGACCTCAAAACACCACCCAGGATTCCCCATCCTGACCCAGAACCCACCAACACCACCCATGACCCCCCCTACAGCACCCAGGACCCCAAAACACCCCCCAGGACCCCCCATCCTGACCCAGGACCCCAAAACACCACCCAGGACCCCAAAGCACCACCCAGGACCCTCCATCCTCACCCCGGACCCCAAAACGCCCCCCAGGACCCCAAAAGACCACCCAGGACCCCCCCCAGGAGCGAGGACGGAGCTGGATCTGCTGGTGGATCCCAGATGGAACCTCGTGACTCAGTTTCCCTTTTGAGGGGAGGTTCAGGGGTCCATTAGGGGTTCATTACGGGTTAATGAAGGGGTCATTAGGGGGTTCATTAGGGGTTAATGAAGGGGTCATTAGGGGGTTCGTTAGGGGTTAATTAGGGGGTTCCCCTGCCCCCCACCCGCAGGAGCCAACGCAACCATCAGCTGGCCCAGGAGTGGACGCGGCGGCTCCAGGACCACCTCGAGCTCCAGAGGTTCCTCCAGGACTGCCGCGAGGTCAGACCCGGCCTCCCGACCCCCCCCCGAGACCCCCGGACCCTCCCCCCAAAATCTCAGAGACCCCCCCCCCCCAAAATTATCCATGGTGGGGGGCGAGCTCCAGGTTCTCCTGCAGGTGGGGGGTGGCCAGACCCTCTTGGTGTCACCTCTGGTGTCACCTGCAGGTCCATGGTGGGGTCCAGATCAGGTCACTGGTGGGTTTTGGGGTGGGGGACCCCAAAAATCCCCCCCAAAGTTGGACCGGTGGGTCCCACCAGCCCCAGAGAGGCTCCTCAGCATCTCGGGGGGCTTCACCGGTGGTCAAGGTGGGACCTTCTGTGGTCCATCCTCAGTAGCTGCAAGGTCGGGGAGACCCAAAAATGTCCCCCCATGGATTTGGGGTCGGGCTTGGGGGTCCCCAAGACCCTCGCGGGTCCCACCAGCCCCACAGAGGCTCCTCAGCATCTCGGGGGGCTTCACCGGTGGTCAGGGTGGGACCTGCCTGGTCCATCCCAGGAGGTCGATGAGACCCAAAAATGTCCCCCCATGGATTTGGGGTCGGGCTTGGGGGTCCTCAAGACCCCCGCGGGTCCCCAAGAGGCTCGTCAGCATCTCGGGGGGCTTCACCGGTGGTCAGGGTGGGACCTTCTGTGGTCCATCACCTGGAGTTGGGAGGTTGGTGAGACCCAAACGCTTCCCCCCATGGATTTGGGGTCGGGCTTGGGGGTCCCCAAGACCCTCGCAGGTCCCCAAGATGCTCCTCAGCATCTCGGGGGGCTTCACCGGTGGTCGGCGTGCTGGGCTCCATCGCTCGGGCTCATCCCAAACACGTCCCCCATGGATTTGGGGTCGGGGGGTCCCCAAGCCCTCCCCGGGTGTCCCCGCGCTGCTCCTCTGGGGGGTGGGGGGGGCAATTCCCAGGATTTTGGGGTTGGGGGATTCCCAGGATTTTGGGGTTGGGGGATTCCCAGGATTTTGGGGTTGGTGGGGGGGGTCCATCCCCGGCAGCCCCGTTCCGGGAGGTTTGGCCGGATCCCGGCGGAGGCTCCTCGGGGCTCATCCGGCGCTCGCGCTCCGCCCGGGATCTGCTGCATCACGGCCGAGCCGCCACCGTCCTCATCCTCAGCCTTCATCCTCCATCCTCCCGCAGCCTCCGGGCAGCCTCCAGCGCCTTCCTCTTCCTCCTTCTCCATCGTCTTCGTCCTCCTTCTCCATCCTCATCCTCCGTTCTCCATCCTCATCCTCCTTTTCCATCCTCTTCATCCTCCTCCCCCATCCTCTTCATCCTCCTCCCCCATCCTCATCCTCCTCTTCCATCCTCACCCCCCCTCCACCATCTTCACCCCCCTCCATCCTCCTCCTCCCCCTCCTCCTCCATCATCCTCACCCCCCCCTCCCCTCCCCCCCGACCCTTCCAACCCCAAATCCGCCGTTTTTTTGGGGGAAAAAAAAAAAGAGGGGGGGGAGTGAGGGGGGGGAGGAGGGGGCTCCTCTCGCCCTTTCCCTTCCTCTTTTTTTTTGGGGTTTTTTTTTTGGGGGGGAAGGAAAAAAAAGAAGCGGGGGGGGGTCCTCCTCTTGCCTTTTTTCCGCTTTTTTTTTTTTTTGGAAAGGGGGGGGGGGGGGAAACCCTGGATCGGGGGGGTGCTGAGCCGCCCCTCCCCCCGCAGCTGGATGGCTGGATCCGCGACAAGGCGCTGATGGCGGGGGACCCCTCGAGGGACCCCCCCCCGCGCCCCCCAAAGCCGTGGCTGCAGCACCCCGCGTTCCTGGCGGAGCTGGCGCAGAACCGGGAATGGCTCGAGAGGATCGAGAAGGTTCGACGGGATTCGGGGGGAGGGGGGGGATTAAAAAAAAAAAAAATCACGGGTGGGAGGGGGGGGTGGTCGCGGGGGGGGGGGGGGGATGGGCTTAGAGCCGGCGGGGAAAGGAGGGGCTGGGGGCGCTGTGGGGGAGGGGTGAGGGGGGGGTTGGGGGTTCTGTTTCCTTCTCCCCCTCCCCCTCCCCTCCCCCCCCCAGCGCGTTGCTGCAGCCCCCCCCCCTCCCCCCCCCCGTGGTTGCGTCGTTCGCCGCTGCAGCGCTGCAGCCCCCGCGTGGCCCCCCCGGGGGTCCCCAGGGTCCCCCCCCTTCCCCTCCCCCTCCCCCCGAGGTGTCCCCCCCCCCCCACTGTCCCCGTGTCCCCTCCCCCCCCCCCCGGTGGTATCGCGATATTCCCCCCCCCCCATTCCCACCCAGCTCCCCCCCCCAAAGCCCCCCCGTTGTTCCCCACCCCAGCTGCCCCCCCAGGCCTGCACCCCCTTTTTTGTACCCCCCCTTTCCCCCCCAAGCGACCCCAAAGATCCCCCCCACCCCCCCCATATCCAACATCTCCTCCCCACCCCAAACGCCCCTCGTGACGAATTTGGGGGCCCCTCTTGACCCCCAAACCCACCCCAGAGGAGAAGGAGCTACACCAACATCTCCCCAACCGCCTCGTGATGAATTTGGGGCCCCCCTGGACCCCCAAAACCCCCTTGACACCATCACCCCCATGAGAGGAGAAGGAGCTGCACCAACATCTCCCCAACCCCCTTGTGATGAATTTGGGGTCCCTCCTGAACCCCCAAACCCCACCTTGACCCCACCACCCACCCCAGGAGGAGAAGGAGCTGCACCAACATCTCCCCAACTGCTTCGTGATGAATTTGGGGTCCCCCCAAAACCCCATCACCCCCCCCAGAGGAGAAGGAGCTGCACCAACATCTCCCCAACCCCTCATGAAAAATTTGGGGTCCCCCCTTGACCCCATCACCCCCATGAGAGGAGAAGGAGCTGCACCAACATCTCCCCAAACCCCTCATGAAAAATTTGGGGTCCCCTCTTGACCCCAAAACCCACCTTGACCCCATCACCCACCCCAGGAGGAGAAGGAGCTGCACCAACATCTCCCCAACTGCCTCGTGATGAATTTGGGGCCCCCCCTTGACCCCCAAACCCCCCCCAGAGGAGAAGAAGCTGCACCAACATCTCCCCAACCCCCTCGTGATGAATTTGGGGTCCCCCCTTGACCCCCAAACCCCACCTTGACCCCATAACCCCCATGAGAGGAGAAGGAGCTGCACCAACATCTCCCCAACCCCCTTGTGATGAATTTGGGGGCCCCCCTGGACCCCCAAACCCCCCCCAGAGGAGAAGGAGCTGCACCAACATCTCCCCAACCCCCTCATGACAAATCTGGGGTCCCTCCTGGACCCCGAAACCCCACCTTGACTCCATCACCCCCATGAGAGGAGAAGGAGCTGTACCAACATCTCCCCAACCGCCTCGTGATGAATTTGGGGTCCCTCCTTGACCCCCAAACCCCACCTTGACCCCATCACCCCCATGAGAGGAGAAGGAGCTGCACCAACATCTCCCCAAACCCCTCATGAAAAATTTGGGGTCCCCTCTTGACCCCAAAACCCACCTTGACCCCATCACCCACCCCAGGAGGAGAAGGAGCTGCACCAATATCTCCCCAAACCCCTTGTGACGAATTTGGGGTCCCCCCTTGACCCCCAAACCCCACCTTGACCCCATAACCCCCATGAGAGGAGAAGGAGCTGCACCAACATCTCCCCAACCCCCTCGTGATGAATTTGGGGTCCCCCCTTGACCCCCAAGCCCCACCTTGACCCCATCACCCCCCCCAGGAAGGTGAGGAGCTGGTGCAGGCCAAGCCAGAGCTGAGCGGGGCCGTGCGGCGGCAGCTGGAGGAGCTGCGGCGATGTTGGCTCGAGCTGGAGACCACGAGCCAGGCCCGGAGCCGGCGCTTGGCCGAGGCCGCGGCCGCCGAGCGCCTGGCGCGGAGCTACGCCGACATGGAGGCGCGGCTGGGCCGGCTCGAGGAGCAGCTGGAGACCGTGGGCAGCGGCTCCGCCGACCTGCGCAGCGTCAGCCGCCAGCTCAAGAGGCTGCAGGTGGGACTGGGGGGGGGACGCCGGGGACACCAGGTCTTGGGGGGACATTGGGTGCTGGAGGGAGAGAAGTTATGGAGAACGCCAAGTCTTGGATGGTCATTGGGTGCTGGGGGGACATTGGGTGGTAGTGGGACACCAGGATGTGGAGGGGGCACCAGGATGTGAGGGGACACCAGGATGTGAGGGGACACCAGGATGTGGAGGGGACACCAGGTCTTGGGGGAACATCAGGTCTTGGGGGTACGTTGGGTGTTGGAGGGATGCTGGGTGTTGGGGGTAGGTTCCAAGTCTTGGATGGTCATGTTGGGTGTTGGGGGTTGGGGGGACATTGGGTGTTGGAGGGACACCAGGTCTTGGGGGGACATTGGGTGGTAGTGGGACACCAGGATGTGGAGGGGACACCAGGTCTTGGGGGGACGTTGGGTGCTGGGGGGAGAGAAGTTATGGAGAACACCAAGTCTTGGATGGTCATTGGGTGCTGGGGGGACATTGGGTGTTGGAGGGACACCAGGTCTTGGGGGGACACCAGGTCTTGAGGGGGGATGTTGAGTGTTGGAGGGATGTTGGGTGTTGGGGGTCGGTTCCAAGTCTTGGATGGTCATGTTGGGTGTTGGGTGTTGGAGGGACACCAGGTCTTGGGAGGACGTGGGGTGGCAGTGGGACACCAGGTCTTGGGGGTACATTGGGTGCTGGAGGGAGAGAAGTTATGGAGAACACCGAGTCTTGGATGGTCATTGGGTGTTGGGGGGACATTGGGTGGTAGTGGGACACCAGGATGTGAGGGGACACCAGGATGTGAGGGGACACCAGGTCTTGGAGGGACACCAGGTCTTGAGGGGACGTTGGGTGCTGGAGGGATGTTGGGTGTTGGGGGTAGGTTCCAAGTCTTGGATGGTCATTGGGTGCTGGGGGGACATTGGGTGTTGGAGGGACATCAGGTCTTGGGGGGACATTGGGTGGTAGTGGGACACCAGGATGTGAGGGGACACCAGGATGTGGAGAGGACACCAGGTCTTGAGGGGACACCAGGCCTTGGGGGGACACCAGGCCTTGGGGGGACGTTGGGTGTTGGAGGGATGCTGGGTGTTGGGGGTAGGTTCCAAGTCTTGGATGGTCATGTTGGGTGTTGGGGGTTGGGGGGACATTGGGTGTTGGAGGGACACCAGGTCTTGGGGGGACATTGGGTGGTAGTGGGACACCAGGATGTGGAGGGGACACCAGGATGTGAGGGGACACCAGGTCTTGGGGGGACGTTGGGTGCTGGGGGGAGAGAAGTTATGGAGAACACCAAGTCTTGGATGGTCATTGGGTGCTGGGGGGACATTGGGTGTTGGAGGGACACCAGGTCTTGGGGGGACACCAGGTCTTGAGGGGGGACACCAGGTCTTGAGGGGGGATGTTGAGTGTTGGAGGGATGTTGGGTGTTGGGGGTCGGTTCCAAGTCTTGGATGGTCATGTTGGGTGTTGGGTGTTGGAGGGACACCAGATCTTGGGAGGACGTGGGGTGGCAGTGGGACACCAGGTCTTGGAGGGACACCAGGTCTTGAGGGGACGTTGGGTGTTGGAGGGATGTTGGGTGTTGGGGGTAGGTTCCAAGTCTTGGATGGTCATTGGGTGCTGAGGGGACATTGGGTGTTGGAGGGACATCAGGTCTTGGGGGGACATTGGGTGGTAGTGAGACACCAGGATGTGGAGGGGACGCCAGGATGTGAGGGGACACCAGATCTTGGGGGGACACCAGGTCTTGGGGGGACATTGGGTGCTGGAGGGAGAGAAGTTATGGAGAACACCAAGTCTTGGATGCTCATCGGGTGTTGGGGGGACATTGGGTGTTGGAGGGACACCAGGATGTGAGGGGACACCCGGTCTTGGGGGGACACCAGGTCTTGGGGGGACGTTGGGTGCTGGGGGGAGAGAAGTTATGGAGAACACCAAGTCTTGGATGGTCATTGGGTGCTGGGGGGACATTGGGTGTTGGAGGGACACCAGGTCTTGAGGGGGGACACCAGGTCTTGAGGGGGGATGTTGAGTGTTGGAGGGATGTTGGGTGTTGGGGGTCGGTTCCAAGTCTTGGATGGTCATGTTGGGTGTTGGGTGTTGGAGGGACACCAGGTCTTGGGAGGACGTGGGGTGGCAGTGGGACACCAGGTCTTGGGGGGACATTGGGTGCTGGAGGGAGAGAAGTTATGGAGCACACCGAGTCTTGGATGGTCATTGGGTGCTGGGGGGACATTGGGTGGTAGTGGGACACCAGGATGTGAGGGGACACCAGGATGTGAGGGGACACCAGGTCTTGGAGGGACACCAGGTCTTGAGGGGACGTTGGGTGCTGGAGGGATGTTGGGTGTTGGGGGTAGGTTCCAAGTCTTGGATGGTCATTGGGTGCTGGGGGGACATTGGGTGTTGGAGGGACATCAGGTCTTGGGGGGACATTGGGTGGTAGTGGGACACCAGGATGTGAGGGGACACCAGGATGTGGAGAGGACACCAGGTCTTGAGGGGACACCAGGCCTTGGGGGGACACCAGGCCTTGGGGGGACGTTGGGTGTTGGAGGGATGCTGGGTGTTGGGGGTAGGTTCCAAGTCTTGGATGGTCATGTTGGGTGTTGGGGGTTGGGGGGACATTGGGTGTTGGAGGGACACCAGGTCTTGGGGGGACATTGGGTGGTAGTGGGACACCAGGATGTGGAGGGGACACCAGGATGTGAGGGGACACCAGGTCTTGGGGGGACGTTGGGTGCTGGGGGGAGAGAAGTTATGGAGAACACCAAGTCTTGGATGGTCATTGGGTGCTGGGGGGACATTGGGTGTTGGAGGGACACCAGGTCTTGGGGGGACACCAGGTCTTGAGGGGGGATGTTGAGTGTTGGAGGGATGTTGGGTGTTGGGGGTTGGTTCCAAGTCTTGGATGGTCATGTTGGGTGTTGGGTGTTGGAGGGACACCAGGTCTTGGGAGGACGTGGGGTGGCAGTGGGACACCAGGTCTTGGGGGTACATTGGGTGCTGGAGGGAGAGAAGTTATGGAGAACACCGAGTCTTGGATGGTCATTGGGTGCTGGGGGGACATTGGGTGGTAGTGGGACACCAGGATGTGAGGGGACACCAGGTCTTGGAGGGACACCAGGTCTTGAGGGGACGTTGGGTGCTGGAGGGATGTTGGGTGTTGGGGGTAGGTTCCAAGTCTTGGATGGTCATTGGGTGCTGGGGGGACATTGGGTGTTGGAGGGACATCAGGTCTTGGGGGAACATTGGGTGGTAGTGGGACACCAGGATGTGGAGAGGACACCAGGTCTTGAGGGGACACCAGGCCTTGGGGGGACACCAGGCCTTGGGGGGACGTTGGGTGTTGGAGGGATGCTGGGTGTTGGGGGTAGGTTCCAAGTCTTGGATGGTCATGTTGGGTGTTGGGGGTTGGGGGGACATTGGGTGTTGGAGGGACACCAGGTCTTGGGGGGACATTGGGTGGTAGTGGGACACCAGGATGTGGAGGGG
Organism: Corvus moneduloides; assembly: GCF_009650955.1. Taxonomy (NCBI): domain Eukaryota; kingdom Metazoa; phylum Chordata; class Aves; order Passeriformes; family Corvidae; genus Corvus; species Corvus moneduloides. The sequence continues at coordinate 20,224 of NW_022436900.1, read as the reverse complement.
ACACCAGGATGTGAGGGGACACCAGGTCTTGGGGGGACGTTGGGTGCTGGGGGGAGAGAAGTTATGGAGAACACCAAGTCTTGGATGGTCATTGGGTGCTGGGGGGACATTGGGTGTTGGAGGGACACCAGGTCTTGGGGGGACACCAGGTCTTGAGGGGGGATGTTGAGTGTTGGAGGGATGTTGGGTGTTGGGGGTCGGTTCCAAGTCTTGGATGGTCATGTTGGGTGTTGGGTGTTGGAGGGACACCAGGTCTTGGGAGGACGTGGGGTGGCAGTGGGACACCAGGTCTTGGGGGTACATTGGGTGCTGGAGGGAGAGAAGTTATGGAGAACACCGAGTCTTGGATGGTCATTGGGTGCTGGGGGGACATTGGGTGTTGGAGGGACATCAGGTCTTGGGGGGACATTGGGTGGTAGTGGGACACCAGGATGTGAGGGGACACCAGGATGTGGAGAGGACACCAGGTCTTGAGGGGACACCAGGCCTTGGGGGGACACCAGGTCTTGGGGGGACATTGGGTGTTGGAGGGATGCTGGGTGTTGGGGGTAGGTTCCAAGTCTTGGATGGTCATGTTGGGTGTTGGGGGTTGGGGGGACATTGGGTGTTGGAGGGACACCAGGTCTTGGGGGGACATTGGGTGGTAGTGGGACACCAGGATGTGGAGGGGACACCAGGATGTGAGGGGACACCAGGTTTGGAGGGGACACCAGATCTTGAGGGGACGTTGGGTGCTGGAGGGATGTTGGGTGTTGTGGGTAGGTTCCAAGTCTTGGATGGTCATTGGGTGCTGGGGGGACATTGGGTGGTAGTGGGACACCAGGATGTGGAGGGGACGCCAGGATGTGAGGGGACACCAGGTCTTGGGGGGACACCAGGTCTTGGGGGGACATTGGGTGCTGGAGGGAGAGAAGTTATGGAGAACACCAAGTCTTGGATGCTCATCGGGTGTTGGGGGGACATTGGGTGTTGGAGGGACACCAGGATGTGAGGGGACACCAGGTCTTGGGGGGACACCAGGTCTTGGGGAGACGTTGGGTGTTGGGGGGACAGAAGTTATGGAGCACACCAAGTCTTGGATGGTCATTGGATGTTGGGGGGACATTGGGTGGTAGTGGGACACCAGGATGTGAGGGGACACCAGGATGTGAGGGGACACCAGGTCTTGGAGGGACACCAGGTCTTGAGGGGACGTTGGGTGCTGGAGGGATGTTGGGTGTTGGGGGTAGGTTCCAAGTCTTGGATGGTCATTGGGTGCTGGGGGGACATTGGGTGTTGGAGGGACATCAGGTCTTGGGGGGACATTGGGTGGTAGTGGGACACCAGGATGTGAGGGGACACCAGGATGTGGAGAGGACACCAGGTCTTGAGGGGACACCAGGCCTTGGGGGGACACCAGGCCTTGGGGGGACGTTGGGTGTTGGAGGGATGCTGGGTGTTGGGGGTAGGTTCCAAGTCTTGGATGGTCATGTTGGGTGTTGGGGGTTGGGGGAACATTGGGTGTTGGAGGGACACCAGGTCTTGGGGGGACATTGGGTGGTAGTGGGACACCAGGATGTGGAGGGGACACCAGGTCTTGGGGGGACGTTGGGTGCTGGGGGGAGAGACGTTATGGAGAACACCAAGTCTTGGATGGTCATTGGGTGCTGGGGGGACATTGGGTGTTGGAGGGACACCAGGTCTGGAGGGGACACCAGGTCTTGAGGAGGGATGTTGAGTGTTGGAGGGATGTTGGGTGTTGGGGGTCGGTTCCAAGTCTTGGATGGTCATGTTGGGTGTTGGGTGTTGGAGGGACACCAGGTCTTGGGAGGACGTGGGGTGGCAGTGGGACACCAGGTCTTGGGGGTACATTGGGTGCTGGAGGGAGAGAAGTTATGGAGAACACCGAGTCTTGGATGGTCATTGGGTGTTGGGGGGACATTGGGTGGTAGTGGGACACCAGGATGTGAGGGGACACCAGGATGTGAGGGGACACCAGGATGTGAGGGGACACCAGGTCTTGGAGGGACACCAGGTCTTGAGGGGACGTTGGGTGCTGGAGGGATGTTGGGTGTTGGGGGTAGGTTCCAAGTCTTGGATGGTCATTGGGTGCTGGGGGGATATTGGGTGTTGGAGGGACATCAGGTCTTGGGGGGACATTGGGTGGTAGTGAGACACCAGGATGTGGAGGGGACGCCAGGATGTGAGGGGACACCAGATCTTGGGGGGACACCAGGTCTTGGGGGGACATTGGGTGCTGGAGGGAGAGAAGTTATGGAGAACACCAAGTCTTGGATGCTCATCGGGTGTTGGGGGGACATTGGGTGTTGGAGGGACACCAGGATGTGAGGGGACACCCGGTCTTGGGGGGACACCAGGTCTTGGGGGGACGTTGGGTGCTGGGGGGAGAGAAGTTATGGAGAACACCAAGTCTTGGATGGTCATTGGGTGCTGGGGGGACATTGGGTGTTGGAGGGACATCAGGTCTTGGGGGGACATTGGGTGGTAGTGGGACACCAGGATGTGGAGGGGACACCAGGATGTGGAGAGGACACCAGGTCTTGAGGGGACACCAGGCCTTGGGGGGACACCAGGCCTTGGGGGGACGTTGGGTGTTGGAGGGATGCTGGGTGTTGGGGGTAGGTTCCAAGTCTTGGATGGTCATGTTGGGTGTTGGGGGTTGGAGGGACATTGGGTGTTGGAGGGACACCAGGTCTTGGGGGGACATTGGGTGGTAGTGGGACACCAGGATGTGGAGGGGACACCAGGATGTGAGGGGACACCAGGTCTTGGGGGGACGTTGGGTGCTGGGGGGAGAGAAGTTATGGAGAACACCAAGTCTTGGATGGTCATTGGGTGCTGGGGGGACATTGGGTGTTGGAGGGACACCAGGTCTTGGGGGGACACCAGGTCTTGAGGGGGGATGTTGAGTGTTGGAGGGATGTTGGGTGTTGGGGGTCGGTTCCAAGTCTTGGATGGTCATGTTGGGTGTTGGGTGTTGGAGGGACACCAGGTCTTGGGAGGACGTGGGGTGGCAGTGGGACACCAGGTCTTGGGGGTACATTGGGTGCTGGAGGGAGAGAAGTTATGGAGAACACCGAGTCTTGGATGGTCATTGGGTGTTGGGGGGGACATTGGGTGGTAGTGGGACACCAGGATGCGAGGGGACACCAGGTCTTGGAGGGACACCAGATCTTGAGGGGACGTTGGGTGCTGGAGGGATGTTGGGTGTTGGGGGTAGGTTCCAAGTCTTGGATGGTCATTGGGTGCTGGGGGGACATTGGGTGTTGGAGGGACATCAGGTCTTGGGGGGACATTGGGTGGTAGTGGGACACCAGGATGTGAGGGGACACCAGGATGTGGAGAGGACACCAGGTCTTGAGGGGACACCAGGCCTTGGGGGGACACCAGGTCTTGGGGGGACATTGGGTGTTGGAGGGATGCTGGGTGTTGGGGGTAGGTTCCAAGTCTTGGATGGTCATGTTGGGTGTTGGGGGTTGGGGGGACATTGGGTGTTGGAGGGACACCAGGTCTTGGGGGGACATTGGGTGGTAGTGGGACACCAGGATGTGGAGGGGACACCAGGATGTGAGGGGACACCAGGTTTGGAGGGGACACCAGATCTTGAGGGGACGTTGGGTGCTGGAGGGATGTTGGGTGTTGTGGGTAGGTTCCAAGTCTTGGATGGTCATTGGGTGCTGGGGGGACATTGGGTGGTAGTGGGACACCAGGATGTGGAGGGGACGCCAGGATGTGAGGGGACACCAGGTCTTGGGGGGACACCAGGTCTTGGGGGGACATTGGGTGCTGGAGGGAGAGAAGTTATGGAGAACACCAAGTCTTGGATGCTCATCGGGTGTTGGGGGGACATTGGGTGTTGGAGGGACACCAGGATGTGAGGGGGCACCAGGTCTTGGGGGGACACCAGGTCTTGGGGAGACGTTGGGTGTTGGGGGGACAGAAGTTATGGAGCACACCAAGTCTTGGATGGTCATTGGATGTTGGGGGGACATTGGGTGGTAGTGGGACACCAGGATGTGAGGGGACACCAGGATGTGAGGGGACACCAGGTCTTGGAGGGACACCAGGTCTTGAGGGGACGTTGGGTGTTGGAGGGATGTTGGGTGTTGGGGGTAGGTTCCAAGTCTTGGATGGTCATTGGGTGCTGGGGGGATATTGGGTGTTGGAGGGACATCAGGTCTTGGGGGAACATTGGGTGGTAGTGGGACACCAGGATGTGAGGGGACACCAGGATGTGGAGAGGACACCAGGTCTTGAGGGGACACCAGGCCTTGGGGGGACACCAGGCCTTGGGGGTACGTTGGGTGTTGGAGGGATGCTGGGTGTTGGGGGTAGGTTCCAAGTCTTGGATGGTCATGTTGGGTGTTGGGGGTTGGGGGGACATTGGGTGTTGGAGGGACACCAGGTCTTGGGGGGACATTGGGTGGTAGTGGGACACCAGGATGTGGAGGGGACACCAGGATGTGAGGGGACACCAGGTCTTGGGGGGACGTTGGGTGCTGGGGGGAGAGAAGTTATGGAGAACACCAAGTCTTGGATGGTCATTGGGTGCTGGGGGGACATTGGGTGTTGGAGGGACACCAGGTCTTGGGGGGACACCAGGTCTTGAGGGGGGACACCAGGTCTTGAGGGGGGATGTTGAGTGTTGGAGGGATGTTGGGTGTTGGGGGTCGGTTCCAAGTCTTGGATGGTCATGTTGGGTGTTGGGTGTTGGAGGGACACCAGGTCTTGGGAGGACGTGGGGTGGCAGTGGGACACTAGGTCTTGGGGGTACATTGGGTGCTGGAGGGAGAGAAGTTATGGAGCACACCGAGTCTTGGATGGTCATTGGGTGCTGGGGGGACATTGGGTGGTAGTGGGACACCAGGATGTGAGGGGACACCAGGATGTGAGGGGACACCAGGTCTTGGAGGGACACCAGGTCTTGAGGGGACGTTGGGTGCTGGAGGGATGTTGGGTGTTGGGGGTAGGTTCCAAGTCTTGGATGGTCATTGGGTGCTGGGGGGACATTGGGTGTTGGAGGGACATCAGGTCTTGGGGGGACATTGGGTGGTAGTGGGACACCAGGATGTGAGGGGACACCAGGATGTGGAGAGGACACCAGGTCTTGAGGGGACACCAGGCCTTGGGGGGACACCAGGTCTTGGGGGGACATTGGGTGTTGGAGGGATGCTGGGTGTTGGGGGTAGGTTCCAAGTCTTGGATGGTCATGTTGGGTGTTGGGGGTTGGAGGGACATTGGGTGTTGGAGGGACACCAGGTCTTGGGGGGACATTGGGTGGTAGTGGGACACCAGGATGTGAGGGGACACCAGGTCTTGAGGGGACACCAGGTCTTGGGGAGACGTTGGGTGTTGGGGGGACAGAAGTTATGGAGCACACCAAGTCTTGGATGGTCATTGGATGTTGGGGGGACATTGGGTGGTAGTGGGACACCAGGATGTGAGGGGACACCAGGATGTGAGGGGACACCAGGTCTTGGAGGGACACCAGGTCTTGAGGGGACGTTGGGTGCTGGAGGGATGTTGGGTGTTGGGGGTAGGTTCCAAGTCTTGGATGGTCATTGGGTGTTGGGGGGACACTGGGTGTTGGAGGGACATCAGGTCTTGGGGGGACATTGGGTGGTAGTGGGACACCAGGATGTGGAGGGGACACCATGTCTTGAGGAGACATTGGGTGCTGGAGGGAGAGAAGCTATGGAGAACACCAAGTCTTGGATGGTCATTGGGTGCTGGGGGGACATTGGGTGGTAGTGGGACACCAGGATGTGGAGGGGACACCAGGTCTTGGGGGGACACCAGGTCTTGGGGGGACATTGGGTGCTGGAGGGAGAGAAGCTATGGAGAACACCAAGTCTTGGATGGTCATTGGGTGCTGGGGGGACATTGGGTGGTGGAGGGACACCAGGATGTGGAGGGGACACCAGGTCTTGGGGGGACGTTGGGTGGTTGTGGGACACCAGGATGTGGAGGGGACACCAGGTTTGGAGGGGACACCAGGTTTGGAGGGGACACCAGGTCTTGGGGGGACGTTGGGTGTTGGAGGGACATTGGGTCTTGGGGAGACATTGGGTGCTGGGGTGAGAAGTTATGGAGAACACCAGGTCTTGGATGGTCGTTGGGTGTTGGGGGGACATCGGGTGTTGGAGGGACACCAGAATATGGGGGAGCTCCAGGCTGTGGGGGACACCAAGTTAGGAGGTAACACCAGGTTATGGGGGGACACCAGGTGCTGGCTGGACTTTGGGTGGCGTTGGGACATGAGGTTATGGGGGGACACAAGAGTTTGGGGGACACCAGATTATGGTGGACACCAAATTATGGGAGGACACCAGGTTATGGGGTGACACCACAGTTTGGGGGACACCGAATTATGGTGGACACCAAGTTATGGGGGGGACACCTGCTTTGGGTGGACACCAGATTATGGGGGGGGGACACCACGTTATGGGAGGGACACCAGGTTATGGGGTGACACCTGGTTTGGGGGGACACCAGGTTATGTGGAGACACCAGATCATGGGAGGGACACCAGATTATGGTGGACACCAAATTATGGACACACCGCGTTTTATGGGGAACACTCCATTGTGGTGCTGGAGGTCCCACCCTGGCCATCGTGGCCACCTTCCCGACCCCGTGTGTCCCCCGCGTGTCCCCAGACGATGGAGTCGCAGGTGGAGGAGTGGTACAAGGAGGTGGGCGAGCTGCAGGCGCAGGCGGCGGCGCTGCCGGCGCAGGCGGCTGGGCGGGACGTGGTGGGCGAGCGGCAGAGCGCGGTGGGGACGCGCATCGTGCGCCTCATCGAGCCCCTCAAGGAGCGCCGGAGGATCTTGCTGGCCTCCAAGGAGGTCCATCAGGTCAGCCATGAGCTGGAGGACGAGGTGGTGAGTACCGGGCTGAGGTAAGGTGGGGTGGGGTGGAAATGGGCTTGGAGTGGAGATGGAGATGGGGATGGGGATGGGGTGGAGATGGGGGTGGAGATGGGGGTGGAGATGGGTGGAGATGGAGATGGAGATGGGGATGGGTGGAGATGGAGATGGAGATGGAGATGGGATGGAGATGGGTGGAGATGGGTGGAGATGGAGATGGAGATGGGGATGGGTGGAGATGGAGATGGGGATGGGTGGAGATGGAGATGGAGATGGGATGGAGATGGGTGGAGATGGGTGGAGATGGGTGGAGATGGAGATGGGATGGAGATGGAGATGGGTGGAGATGGAGGGGGGGATGGAGATGGAAATGGAGATGGGGGTGGAGATGGGTGGAGATGGAAATGGAAATGGAGGTGGAGATGGAGATGGGTGGAGATGGAAATGGAGATGGAGATGGATGGAGATGGATGGGGGGAGATGGGCGGAGATGGAGATGGAGATGGGTGGAGATGGAGATGGGGAAGGGATGGAGATGGGTGGAGATGGAGATGGGATGGAGATGGGTGGAGATGGGTGGAGATGGAGATGGAGATGGAGATGGAGATGGAGATGGAGATGGGATGGAGGTGGAGATGGGATGGAGATAGGTGGAGATGGGGGGGGGATGGGGATGGAGATGGGGATGGAGATGGGGGTGGAGATGGAAATGGAGATGGATGTGGAGATGGGTGGAGATGGAAATGGAGATGGATGGAGATGGATGGGGGAGATGGGCGGAGATGGAAATGGAGATGGAGATTGAGATGGAGATGGGTGGAGATGGAGGTGGAGATGGAGATGGAGATGGAGATGGGTGGAGATGGAGATGGAGATGGGTGGAGATGGATATGGGTGGAGATGGGTGGAGATGGAGGTGGAGATGGAGATGGAGATGTGATGGAGATGGATGGGGGGGAGATGGAAATGGGATGGGGTGGAGATGAGATGGGATCGGGGTGGAGATGGGGATGAAGATGAGGTAGGGATGGAGATGAAGATGGGATGAAGATGGAGATGGATGCGATGGGGATGGAGATGAAGATGGGATGGGATGGGGATGAAGTTGGAGGTGGATGGGATGAAGATGGAGATGGGGTGGAGATGGAAATGGGGATGGGTTGGTCCTAAACTCCACCCAATTGGTCCTAAACTCCCCCTGGCTGGTCCTTAACTCCACCTAAACCCCAGTCACTCAGTCTTAAACTCCCGGTCAGTCCTAAACACCCCCTGATTACTCCTAGACCCCACCCAATCGGTCCTAAACCCCACCCGAATGGTCCTAAACTTCCCCAATTGGTCCTAAACTCTCCCTGGTTGGTCCTAAACGCCACCTGGTCTACTCTAAACACCTGGTCAGTCCTAAATTCCCCCAGGTCAGAGCTGGGATGGAGACGGGATGGAGATGGAACTGGGGATGGGATGGAGATGAACACAGCAATGGGGATGGGGTGGGATGGGGGACACAGATGACGCCGAGGTCCACCCCCGTCCCCAGATGTGGGTCCAGGACCGCCTGCCCTTGGCCACGCTGAAGGACCACGGCACCAACCTCCAGACCGTCCAACAGTTCATCAAGAAGAACCAGGTCAGCGCCCGCACCGCGGCAGAGGCCGGGGGACGCCCCACCCTGACCCCCCCACCCACCTCCACCCCACCCCACCCCTGCAGAACCTGCGCCGAGAGATCCAGGTGCACCGGCCCCGCGTGGACGAGGTGCTGGAACGCGCCGCCGCCGTCGCCTCCATCAAGAGCCCCGAGGCCGAGGGCGTCCGGTGCCTCCTGGAGCGGTTGGGGACGATGTGGGCGGAGCTGCAGGAGCAGACGGAGCGCCGGCAGCAGGCCCTGGATGCCACCTACCAGCTGGAGCAGTACTACTTCGACGTGGCCGAGGTGGAGTCGTGGCTGGGCGAGCAGGAGCTGCTCCTGATGAACGAGGAGAAGGGGAAGGTGCCCGTGGGGTTGGGTGGTTGGGTTGGGTTGGTTGGGTTTGGTGGTTGGGTGAATTGGGGGGGTGGGTTTGTTGGGTGAGGTTGGGTTGGGGCCATTGGGATGGTTTGATCAGGTGGATTGGGTTTGTTGGGTTGGTTGAGTTGGTGGGGTTGGGTTGGGTTGGTTGGGTGGGGTTGGTTGGATGAGTTGGGTTGGGTTGGTGGGGTCGGGTTGGTTGGGTTGGTTGACGTGGTTGGGTTGGTTGGATTGGTGGGGTGGTTGGATGAGCTGGGTTGGGTTGGTAGGGTTGGGTTGGTTGGGTGGTTGGGCTGGGTTGAGTGCATTGTTTGGGTGGCGGGGTTGAGTTGAGTGATGTTGGGTTGAGTTGGTTGGCTTGGTTGAGTTGGATTGAGTGCATTGATTGAGTTGGTTGGGTTGGGTTGGGTTGGGTGGGTTGGGTTGGGTTGGTTGGGTGGTTGGGTTGGGTTGGTTGGTTGGGTTGGTTGGGTGGTTGGGTTGGGTTGGTTGGGTGGTTGGGTTGGGTTGGTTGGTTGGGTTGGTTGGGTTGGGTTGTGTTGGTTGGGTTGGTTGGGTTGGGTTGGTTGGGTTGGGTTGGGTTGGTTGGGTTGGGTTGCGTTGGTTGGGTTGGTTGGGTTGGGTTGTGTTGGTTGGGTTGGTTGGGTTGGGTTAGTTGGGTGGTTGGGTTGGGTTGGTTGGGTTGGGTTGGTTGGGTTGGGTTGGTTGGGTGGGTTGGGTTGGTTGGGTTGGGTTGGTTGGGTTGGTTGGGTGGTTGGGTTGGCTGGGTGGTTGGGTTGGTTGGGTGGGTTGGGTGGGTGGTTGGGTTGGTCAGGTTGGGTTGGTTGGGTTGGGTTGGGTGGGTTGGGTTGGGTTGGTTGGTTGGGTTGGGTTGGGTTGGTTGGGTTGGGTTGGGTTGGTTGGGTTGGTTCAGTGGTTGGGTTGGTCAGGTTGGGTCGGGTTGGTTCGGTGGTTGGGTTGGTTGGGTTGGGTGGGTTGGATTGGGTTGGGTTGGTTGGGTTGGGTTGGGTTGGGTTGGTTGGGTTGGGTTGGGTTGGTTGGGTTGGTCAGGTTGGGTCGGGTTGGTTCGGTGGTTGGGTTGGGTTGGGTTGGTTGGTTGGGTTGGGTTGGGTTGGTTCAGTGGTTGGGTTGGGTTGGGTGGGTTGGGTTGGTTGAGTGGTTGGGTTGGTTGGTTGGGTTGGGTTGGTCAGGCTGGGTCGGGTTGGTTGGGTGGTTGGGTTGGGTTGGGTTGGGTTGAGTTCATTGAGTTTCTTGGGTTGGTTGGGTTGGTTGGGTGGGTTGGATTGGGTTGGGTTGGTTGGGTTGGGTTGGGTTGGTTGGGTGGTTGGGTTGGGTTGGGTGGGTTGGGTTGGTTGAGTGGTTGGGTTGGTTGGGTTGGGTTGGGTTGGTCAGGCTGGGTCAGGTTGGTTCGGTGGTTGGGTTGGGTTAGGTTGGGTTGAGTTCATTGAGTTTCTTGGGTTGGTTGGGTTGGTTGGGTTGGGTTGGATTGGGTGGGTTGGGTTGGGTTGGTTGGGTTGGGTTGGTTGGGTTGGGTGGGTTGGGTTGGTTGAGTGGTTGGGTTGGTTGGTTGGGTTGGGTTGGTCAGGCTGGGTCGGGTTGGTTCGGTGGTTGGGTTGGGTTGGGTTGGGTTGAGTTCATTGAGTTTCTTGGGTTGGTTGTGTTGGTTGGGTTGGGTTGGATTGGGTGGGTTGGGTTGGTCAGGCTGGGTCGGGTTGGTTCGGTGGTTGGGTTGGTTGTGTTGGTTGGGTTGGGTTGGGTTGGTTGGGTTGGGTTGGGTTGGTTGAGTGGTTGGGTTGGTTGGGTTGGGTTGGGTTGGTTGGTTGGGTTGGGTTGGGTTGGTTGGGTTGGGTTGGGTTGGTTCAGTGGTTGGGTTGGGTTGGGTGGGTTGGGTTGGGTGGGTTGGGTGGGTTGGGTTGGGTTGGGTGGGTTGGGTTGGTTGAGTGGTTGGGTTGGGTTGGTTGGGTGGGTTGGGTTGGGTTGGGTGGGTTGGGTTGGGTGGGTTGGGTTGGTTGTGTTGGTTGGGTTGGGTTGGGTTGGTTGGGTTGGGTTGGGTTGGTTGGGTTGGGTTGGTCAGGCTGGGTCAGGTTGGTTCGGTGGTTGGGTTGGGTTGGGTTGGGTTGAGTTCATTGAGTTTCTTGGGTTGGTTGGGTTGGTTGGGTGGGTTGGATTGGGTGGGTTGGGTTGGGTGGGTTGGGTTGGTTGAGTGGTTGGGTTGGTTGTGTTGGTTGGGTTGGGTTGGGTTGGTTGGGTTGGGTTGGTCAGGTTGGGTCGGGTTGGTTCGGTGGTTGGGTTGGGTTGGGTTGAGTTGAGTTCATTGAGTTTCTTGGGTTGGTTGGGTGGGCTCTCATCTAAGACCCCCCCAACCCCTCCCCCCCCAGGACGAGCAGAGCACCCTCCAACTCCTCAAGAAGCACCTCCTCACCGAGCAAACCATCGAGAACTACGAGGAGACCATCGCCCAACTCTCCCGCCAGTGCCGCGCCCTCCTGGAGCTCGGCCACCCCCAGAGGTGCGCCCACCCCCCGCTCACCCCCGGCCCCCCCGGGCGCCGCCGCGGCGCCGCCGGGGCTGACGGGCGCTGTGTCCCTTGCCCAGCGAACAGGTCAGCAGGCGGCAGTCGCAGGTTGACCGGCTGTACGTGTCTCTGAAGGACCTGGTGGAGGAGCGCAAGGTCAAGCTGGAGCAGCAGTACTGGCTCTACCAGCTCAACCGCGAGGTGGACGAGCTGGAGCACTGGATCGCCGAGAAGGAGGTGGTGGCCGGCTCGCCCGAGCTGGGGCAGGACTTCGAGCACGTCACGGTGAGGACGGAGGGATGGACACGGCCAGGAGTGCGGTGGGGTGGCTTTTGTGCCGTGGTTGAGGGGGATGGAATGGTTGGTAGGGGTCGTGGTGGAGGTTCTGAGTCATGGTGGGGTCTTGGTGCCATCGTGGGGGTTCTGGGGACTTTTCATGGTCCATGTTGGGCGTCCTGGCACCGTTCTGGTGGTCCTGGGCACCATCCCTGCTCCATGTTGGGCGTCCTGGCACCGTTCTGGTGGTCCTGGGCACCATCCCTGTCCTGTGGTGGGGGTCTTGATACCATCATGGGGGTTCTGGGGGCCATCCATGAACCATGGGGGGTTGTCCTGGCATCATCCTGGTGGTCCTGGGCACCATCCTGGTCATCTTGGGCACCATCCCAGCCCCACACCAGGGGTTCTGGCCATCATCTCTGTCCCCTGGCTGGAGGTCCTGCCACCATCCTGGTGGTCCTGGGCACCATCCTGGTCATCTTGGGCACCTTCCCAACCCCACACCAGAGGTTCTGGACATCCCCTGGCTGGAGGTCCTGCCACCATCCTGGTGGTCCTGGGCACCATCCTGGTCATCTTGGGCACCATCCCGGCCCCACACCAGGGCTCCTGGCCATCATCTCTGTCCCCTGGCTGGAGGTCCTGCCACCATCCTGGTGGTCCTGGGCACCATCCTGGTCATCTTGGGCACCATCCCAACCCCACACCAGAGGCTCTGGACATCCCCTGGCTGGAGGTCCTGCCACCATCCTGGTGGTCCTGGTGGTCCTGGGCACCATCCTGGTCATCTTGGGCACCATCCCGGCCCCACACCAGGGCTCCTGGCCATCATCTCTGTCCCCTGGCTGGAGGTCCTACCACCATCCTGGTGGTCCTGGGCACCATCCTGGTCATCTTGGGCACCATCCCGGCCCCACACCAGGGCTCCTGGCCATCATCTCTGTCCCCTGGCTGGAGGTCCTGCCACCATCCCTGCCCCACCCCGGGGGTCCCAACCCCTGCCCACCCCTGACCCCTGCCCCACACCCTCCCTGGCCCACCTCAGCTGCTGCAGGAGAAGTTCCTGGAGTTCGCCAGCGAGACGGGCAGCGTGGGGCAGGAGCGCATCGCCGCCGTCAACCAGATGGTGGACGAGCTGATCGACTACGGCCACACCGACGCCGCCACCATCGCCGAGTGGAAGGACGGCGTCAACGAGGCCTGGGCCGACCTCCTGGAGCTGATGGAGACCCGCGCCCAGATGTTGGCAGCGTCCCACGAGCTGCACAAGTTCTTCAACGACTGCAAGGAGGTTTTGGGGCAGATCGAGGAGAAACGGCAGCGCCTGCCCGAGCTGGCGGCAAGGGAGGGCAGGACCTCGGCCGGCGCCTTGCAGAGGGCGTTGGGCGCCTTCGAGCACGACGTGGAGGTGCTGGTGACCCAGGTGAGGCAGCTGCAGGAGGGCGCGGCCCAGCTGCGGACGCTCTACGCCGGGGACAACGCCGAGGCCATCGCGGGGCGCGAGCAGGAGGTGCTGCGGGCGTGGAAGGAGCTGCTGGCGGCGTGCGAGGAGTGCCGGCTGCACGTGGCCAGCGTGGCCGACAAGATCCGCTTCGTGGGCACCGTCAGGGACCTGCTGGCCTGGATGGACGGGGTGCTCCACCAGATGGGCGCCGGGGAGAAGCCCAGGTAGGGGAGGTGACCAAGGACCAAGCCCTGGTCCATCCCAAGGTCCCATGTCCTGGTCCGTCTGAGGATCTGTGTCCTGGTCCATCCGTGGAGCCAAGGACCATGTCCTGGCCTCTTGTGGTGCCACCACCCCATGTCCTGGCCCATCTAAGGATCCACATCCTGGTCCACCTGTGGAGCCAAGGACCATGTCCTGGTCCATCCCAAGGTCCCACGTCCTGGTCCATCCCAAAGATCCATGTCCTGGTCCACCATGACACCAAAGATCCATGCCCTGGTCCATCCCAAAGATTCACGTCCTGGTCCATCCCAAAGATTCACGTCCTGGTCCATCCCAAAGCCCCACGTCCTGGTCCATCCCAAAGCCCCACATCCTGGTCCACCATGACACCAAAGATCCATGTCCTGGTCCATCCCAAAGCCCCACGTCCTGGTCCATCCCAAAGCCCCACGTCCTGGTCCACCATGACACCAAAGATCCATGTCCTGGTCCACCATGACACCAAAGATCCACATCCTGGTCCATCCCAAAGATCCACATCCTGGTCCATCCCAAAGCCCCACGTCCTGGTCCATCCCAAAGCCCCACGTCCTGGTCCACCATGACACCAAAGATCCGTGTCCTGGTCCACCATGACACCAAAGATCCACATCCTGGTCCATCCCAAAGATCCACATCCTGGTCCATCCCAAAGCCTCACGTCCTGGTCCATCCCAAAGATCCATGTCCTGGTCCACCATGACACCAAGGATCCATGCCCTGGTCCACCATGACACCACAGATCCGTGTCCTGGTCCACCATGACACCAAAGATCCATGTCCTGGTCCATCCCAAAGCCCCACGTCCTGGTCCATCCCAAAGCCCCACATCCTGGTCCATCCCAAAGATCCATGTCCTGGTCCACCATGACACCAAAGATCCGTGTCCTGCTCCACCATGACACCAAGGATCCATGTCCTGCTCCACCATGACACCAAGGATCCATGTCCTGCCCCATCAGGAGGACCCCACATCCTTCCCAGTTCCAAGGTCCCCTCCCAGCTGCCAAGGACCCCCCCTCCATCCCCACCCCATGTCTGGGGTTTGGGACCACCCCTGTCCCTCCCCTGCCCCAGGGACGTGTCCTCAGTGGAGCTGCTGATGAACGACCACCAGGCCCTCAAGACCGAGATGGAGGCCCGGGCCAAGAACGTGGCCACCTGCCTGGAGCTGGGCAAGACCCTCATCCTCAGCAAGAGCCCAGCGGCCGACGAGGTGCCCGGGGAGGGTGGGTGATGAGGGCATGGGGCGTGGTGGAACTTTTGGGGTGTCCTGAGCCATCTGCCCCCTCCCCGCAGATCAAATCCCACATGGAGAAGCTGCTGGCGAAGAAGAAGGAGATGACGGACAAGTGGGACAAGCACTGGGAGTGGCTGCAGCAGAGTGAGTGCCACCCCGAGAGGACACCAGGGGGTCATCGGGTCTTGGGGTGGACATCGGATATCGGGGCGACATTGGGTGTTGGTGGGAACACCAGGTTTGGGGGGGGGGGGTTGAGTCTTGGAGGGACACCAGGTCTTGGGGTGGGGACACTGGGTAGTGGGGGACACCAGATTCTGGGGTGACACCAGATTCTGGGGGACCATCAGATTCTGGGGGGTCACCAGATGATGGGGATCACCAGAGTTTGGAAGTCACCAGATTATGGAGGAACCCCCAGGTCTTGGGGGGACACTGAGTAGTTGGAGAACATCAAATTATGGAGGACACCAAATTGGGGGGGGGGGCACCAAATTATGGGGACCCACCAGATTGGGGGGGCCACCAAATTATGAGGGTCACCAGGTTATGGGGAACACCAAGAGACACCAGATCTTGGGGTGGGGACATTGGGTAGTGGGAGACAACAGATTATGGGGTGACACCAGCCTATGAAGGACACCAGCCTATGGAGGCCACCAAATGATGGGAAACACCGGTCTATGGGTGCCACCAGATTATGGGGGGACACCAACCTCTGGAAGACACCAGACTATGGGTGACACCAGACTCTGAGGTGACCCCAGCCCCCGCGGTGACCCCGTGTGGGTGACGGGCGGCCCCGGCTGTGCCGGCAGTGCGCGAGGTGCACCAGTTTGCGCAGGAGGCCGTGGTGGCCGACGCGTGGCTGACGGCCCAGGAGCCGCTGCTGAAGAGCCAGGAGCTGGGCAGCAGCGTGGACGAGGTGGAGCAGCTGATCCGGCGGCACGAGGCCTTCCGGAAGGCGGCGGCCGCCTGGGAGGAGAGGTTCAGCTCCTTGAGGCGCCTCACCACGGTAGGGCCACCGCGGGATGGGGACACCCCCGGGGCCGGGCCCTGCTCGGGGTCGGGGCAGCTGTGGGCTCAGCAGAACCATGTCCTCATCCCACCTTGATCTTCATCCCGTTCTCGTCTTCATCGCTGTTGCCATGGCTGGCTTCATCCTCATCTTCGTCTCCGTCTCCATCTCCGTCTCCATCTCTGTCTCCATCTCCGTCTCCATCTCCGTCTCCGTCTCTGTCTTCGTCTTTGTCTCCATCTCCATCTCCATCTTCATCCCCATCTCCATCTCTGTCTCCATCTCCGTCCTTGTCTTCGTCTTCGTCTCCATCTCCATCTCTGTCTCTGTCTCCGTCTTTGCTCTCCGTCTCCATCTCCATCTTCATCCCCATCTCCATCTCTGTCTCCGTCTTTGTCTTCGTCTCCATTTCCATCTCCATCTCCATCTCAATCTCCGTCTCCATCTCCATCTCCATCTCTGTCTTGATCTCCATCTCCATCTCCATCTCCATCTCCATCTCCGTCTCCGTCTCCATCTCCGTCCTTGTCTTCGTCTCCGTCTTGATCTCCATCTCCATCTCCGTCTCCATCTTCATCTCCGTCTCCATCTCCATCTCCATCTCCATCTCCGTCTCCATCTCCATCTCCGTCTCCATCTCCATCTCCATCTCCGTCTCCATCTCCATCTCCATCTCCATCTCCGTCTCCATCTCCGTCTTCATCTCCATCTCCATTTCCATCTTCATCTCCGTCTCCATCTCCGTCTCCATCTTCATCTCCATCTCCATCTCCATCTCTATCTCCATCTCCGTCTCCATCTCCATCTCCATCTCCATCTCCGTCTCCATCTCCATCTCCGTCTCCATCTCCATCTCCGTCTCCATTTCCTTCTCCGTCTCCATCTCCTCCATCTTCATCCCCATCTTCATCTTCATCTCAATCCCTGTCCCATCCCCAACTCCATCCCCAACTCCATCCCTGTCCCCATCTCATCTCCATCAACATCTCCATCGTCTCCATCCAACCTCCATCATCACCTCCACCTCCATCTCCATCTCCCATCTCCATCCCACCCATTCCCACCCCATCCCAAATCCCATTCCCACCCCATTCCCGCCCCGCAGATCGAGAAGCTCAAAGCTGAGCAGAACAAGCAGCCGCCGACGCCGCTCCTGACCCGGAAATTTCTGGGGGAACCCCCGGGAGGTCCCGACCCGCGCCGGCCGGAGCCGCGCGTCGCCTACGTCCGGCACGAGCTGCGGCCGGAGCGCCTCCAGCCCAAGCTCGACCGCGTCCAGGCACCTCTGACCAACGGGGCACCCACAGAGCCACCTCCTGCCACCGCCGCCACCGCTGCCACCCCCGCCGAGTCCCCGGCGCCCGCCAAGGTCGAGGAGCCCAGCGAGGTCCGACCGGGGCTGCCGGAGCGGCGTCGGGAGCGCCGGGAGCGCCGGCTGGAGCGGCAGGAGTCCAGCGAGCCGGAGCCGCCGCGGCACGATGGGAAGGGCGGCGGGTGAGCCAGGGGACGCCGCGGGGATGCCGCGGGGACGTTGGGGGGTCACCGGTGAGGGGACGGGGCTGACGTGACCCTGCCGTGGTCCCCAAATGTCCCCCCAGCAGCAAAGCCACGCTGGCCGACATCGTGGAGCAGCTGCAGGAGAAGGAGGCAGGCGGCGCTGTGCCGGCTTCTGTGAGTCCTTGGTGGCCCCTTGGTGTCCCCTTGGTGGCCGCTTGGTGTCCCCTTGGTGGCCCCTTGGATTCCCCATTGTGTCCCCTGGGAATGCCCTTGGAGTCCTCTGAATGTCCCCTCGGTGTCACGTTGGTGTCCCCTCCATGTCCCCCTGCTTGTGGGTGTCCCCTTGCTTGACCCTGGACATGCCCTCAGCGTCTCCTCAATGTCCCCTTGGGGTCCTCTGGGTGTCCCCTCAGTGTCCCCTCAGTGTCCCACCGGAGATCCCTCAGTGTCCCCTCATCGCTGTCTTCACCCTCATCTGCATCTCCATCTCCATCCCCATCCCCATCCCCATCTCCATCCCCATCCCCATCTCCATCTCCATCTCCATCTCCATCTCCATCTCCATCCCCATCTCCATCTCCATCCCATCTTCATCCCCATCTCCATCCCCATCTCCATCTCCATCCCCATCTCCATCTCCATCCCCATCTCCATCTCCATCTCCATCTCCATCTCCATCCCCATCTCCATCTCCATCTCCATCTCCATCCCATCTCCATCTCCATCCCCATCTCCATCTCCATCCCCATCTCCATCTCCATCCCCATCCCCATCTCCATCTCCATCCCCATCTCCATCTCCATCTCCATCTCCATCCCATCTCCATCTCCATCTCCATCTCCATCTCCATCCCCATCTCCATCTCCATCTCCATCTCCATCCCATCTCCATCTCCATCCCCATCTCCATCTCCATCCCCATCTCCATCCCCATCCCCATCTCCATCCCCATCCCCATCCCCATCTCCATCCCCATCTCCATCCCCATCCCCATCCCCATCTCCATCTCCATCTCCATCTCCATCCCATCTCCATCTCCATCTCCATCTCCATCTCCATCTCCATCTCCATCCCATCCCCATCTCCATCCCCATCTCCATCTCAATCCCCATCTCCATCCCATCCCCATCCCCATCTCCATCTCCATCCCCATCTCCATCCCCATCTCCATCTCCATCTCCATCCCCATCCCCATCTCCATCTCCATCCCCATCTCCATCCCCATCTCCATCTCCATCTCCATCCCCATCCCCATCCCCATCTCCATCTCCATCCCCATCTCCATCCCATCTCCATCTCCATCTCCATCTCCATCCCATCTCCATCCCCATCTCCATCCCCATCTCCATCTCCATTTCCTTCTCCGTCTCCATCCCCATCTCCATCTCCATCTCCATCTCCATCTCCATCTCCATCCCATCTCCATCTCCATCTCCATCTCCATCTCCATCTCCATCTCCATCTCCATCCCATCTCCATCTCCATCTCCATCTCCATCTCCATCTCCATCCCATCTCCATCTCCATCTCCATCCCATCTCCATCCCCATCTCCATCCCCATCTCCATCTCCATTTCCTTCTCCGTCTCCATCCCCATCCCCATCCCCATCTCCATCCCATCTCCATCTCCATCCCCATCCCCATCCCCATCCCCATCTCCATCCCCATCCCCATCTCCATCCCCATCCCATCCCCATCTCCATCCCCATCCCCATCCCCATCTCCATCCCCATCTCCATCCCCATCCCCATCCCCATCTCCATCCCCATCCCCATCTCCATCTCCATCCCCATCTCCATCCCCATCCCCATCCCCATCTCCATCTCCATCCCCATCTCCATCCCCATCTCCATCTCCATCTCCATCCCCATCCCCATCCCCATCTCCATCTCCATCCCCATCTCCATCCCATCTCCATCTCCATCTCCATCTCCATCTCCATCCCCATCTCCATCCCCATCTCCATCTCCATTTCCTTCTCCGTCTCCATCCCCATCTCCATCTCCATCTCCATCTCCATCTCCATCCCATCTCCATCTCCATCTCCATCTCCATCTCCATCTCCATCTCCATCTCCATCTCCATCTCCATCCCATCTCCATCTCCATCTCCATCTCCATCTCCATCTCCATCCCATCTCCATCTCTATCTCCATCTCCATCTCCATCCCCATCTCCATCTCCATTTCCTTCTCCGTCTCCATCTCCATCCCCATCTCCATCTCCATCCCCATCCCCATCTCCATCTCCATCTCCATCTCCATCTCCATCTCCATCCCCATCTCCATCTCCATCCCATCTTCATCCCCATCTCCATCCCCATCTCTATCTCCATCCCCATCTCCATCTCCATCCCCATCCCCATCCCCATCCCCATCTCCATCCCCATCCCCATCTCCATCCCCATCTCCATCCCCATCCCCATCCCCATCTCCATCCCCATCCCATCCCCATCTCCATCCCCATCCCCATCTCCATCCCCATCCCCATCTCCATCCCCATCCCCATCCCCATCTCCATCCCCATCTCCATCTCCATCCCCATCCCCATCTCCATCTCCATCTCCATCTCCATCCCATCCCCATCTCCATCCCCATCTCCATCTCCATCCCCATCCCCATCCCCATCCCCATCTCCATCCCCATCCCCATCCCCATCCCCATCTCCATCCCCATCCCCATCTCCATCCCCATCCCCATCTCCATCCCCATCCCCATCTCCATCCCCATCCCCATCTCCATCCCCATCTCCACCTCCATCCCCATCCCCATCTCCATCCCCATCCCCATCCCCATCTCCATCCCCATCTCCATCTCCATCCCCATCCCCATCCCCATCTCCATCCCCATCTCCATCTCCATCTCCATCTCCATCTCCATCTCCATCCCCATCCCCATCCCCATCCCCATCCCCATCTCCATCTCCATCTCCATCTCCATCCCCATCCCCATCCCCATCCCCATCCCCTCCATGTCCCACCCAGGACTCCCCACCCTGACCTTTGTCCTCTGCTGTCCCACCCAGCCCCGTGACCGCGACTCTCCCGCCCGTCTCCCCGCTGGCCCCGAGGCCCTCCCGGAGCGGACCCCTCGT
>NW_022436899.1:0-31357 GCF_009650955.1 Corvus moneduloides | reverse complement strand
CTGCCCCAGCCAGAGGTGTGCCCGTCCCCGCTGCCACCTCTGGCCCTGCCACCGGCCCCTCTGTCCCTGTCACTGTCCCCTCTGTCCCTTGAGTGTCCCCTGAGTGTCCCTGAGTGTCCCCTGAGTGTCCTTGAGTGTCCCTCTGTCCCTGAGTGTCCCCTGAGTGACCCCTCAGTGTCCCTGAGTGTCCCTGAGTGACCCCTCTGTCCCCCTCTGTCCCTGAGTGTCCCTGAGTGTCCCCTGAGTGTCCCTGAGTGTCCCCTGAGTGACCCCTCAGTGTCCCTGAGTGTCCCTGAGTGACCCCTCTGTCCCCCTCTGTCCCTGAGTGTCCCTGAGTGTCCCTCTGTCCCTGAGTGTCCCCGGAGTGACCCCTCAGTGTCCCTGAGTGTCCCTGAGTGACCCCTCTGTCCCCTTCTGTCCCTGAGTGTCCCTGAGTGTCCCCGGAGTGTCCCCCGAGTGTCCCCTCAGTCCCTGAGTGTCCCCTGAGTGTCCCTCTGTCCCTGAGTGTCCCTGAGTGACCCCTCTGTCCCCCTCTGTCCCTCTGTCCCCCTCTGTCCCTCTGTCCCCCTCTGTCCCTGAGTGTCCCCTGAGTGTCCCCTCAGTGTCCCTGAGTGTCCCCGTGTCCCCCCAGAGCTGAAGAAGTCTCTCTACGCCATCTTCTCGCAGTTTGGGCAGATTTTGGACATTCTGGTGTCGCGCAGCCTGCGCATGCGGGGCCAGGCCTTCGTCATCTTCAAGGAGATGAGCAGCGCCACCAACGCGCTGCGCTCCATGCAGGGCTTCCCCTTCTACGACAAGCCCATGGTGAGAGCCCAGATCCCGGGGAATTTGGGAAAAATCCTGAAAAAACCCAAAATCCGGCCTCAAACATCCCCAAAATCCCCTGGAAACGGCCTCAAATCCAACCAGGAACCCCCCAAAGCTTCCCCTTCTACGACAAGCCCATGGTGAGAGCCCAGATCCGGGGAAATCCGGGGAATTTGGGGAAAAACACGGAAATTGTGGAAAAATCCTGAAAAAATATCAAAACCTGGACTCAAATATGCCCAAAATCCTCTGGGAACGGCCTCAAATCCAACCAGGAACCCCCCAAAGCTTCCCCTTCTATGACAAGCCCATGGTGAGAGCCCAGATCCGGGGGGAAATCCTGGGAATTCGGGAAAAAACTGGAAATTGTGGGAAAAATCCTGAAAAAACCCCAAAATGCGGCCTCAAACATCCCCAAAATCTCCTGGGAACGGCCCCAAATCCAACCAGGAACCCCCCAAAGGTTTCCCTTCCATGGCAAGCCCGTGGTGAGAGCCCAAATCCTGGGGAAAAATCCTGGGAATTTGGGAAAAAACTGGGAATTTGGGGAAAAATCCTGAAATTGTGGGAAAAACCCCCAAATGCAGCTGGGAATCCACCCCAAATCCAACCCAAACACCCCAAAATCCTCCATGGGATCCCCCAAAATCCACCCTGAGCACTCCAGAGCTTTTCTCCTGCGAGAAACCCGTGGGGAGAGCCCAAAATCCTGGGAAAAATCCCAAAATCTTGGGGAAAATCCCAAAATTCTGGGGAAAACCCCAAAATCCTGGGAAAAATCCCAAAATCCTGAGGAAAATCCCAAAATCCTGGGAAAACCCCAAAATCCTGGGAAAAATCCCAAAATCCTGGGAAAAATCCTGAAATCCTTGGAAAAAAATCCCAAAATCCTGGGAAAAATCCCAAAATCCTGGGAAACATCCCAAAATCCTGGGGAAAAAACCCCAAAATCCCTCGGAATCCCCCAAATCCCCCCCAGACCCCTCAGAAATTCCCAAATTCCTCCCAGGACTGCCCCAAATTCCTCCAAAATCCCCAAATCCCTCTTGGAACTGCCCCAAATCCCTCTGAATTCCCCCCAAATCCCTCAGAAATTCCCAAATCCCCTTTGGAACCTCTCCTAAAACCCCTCAGAACCCCGTAAAATTCCTTGGAAAACCCCAAAATCCCTCCTGGACCCTCAAATCCCTCGTGCAGTTCTCCAAAATCCCTTCTGGAACCTCCCCAAATCCCTCAGAAACCCCAAATCCCCCCAAAAATCCCTCCTGGAAATCCCAAATCTCTTCTGGAAACCCCAAATCCCTCAGAAACCCCAAATCCCCCCCAAAATCCCTCAGATCCCTCTTGGAACTGCCCCAAATCCCACCTGGAAATCCCAAATCCCTCCTGGCAATCCCAAATCCCTCCTGGAAACCCCAAATCCCTCAAAATCCGCCCCCCCCAATCCCTCCTGGAAATCCCAAATCCCTCTGAATCCCCCAAATCCCTCCTGGAAACCTCAAATCCCTTCTGGCCATCCCAAATTCCCCCAAATCCCTCCTGGAACTCCCCCAAATCCCCCCAACCCCCCCTGGCCATCCCAAACTCCTCCTGGCCATCCCAAATCCCTCCTGGCAATCCCAAATCCCTCCTGGCCATCCCAAACCCCCCCGGCCACCTCAAATCTCTCCTGGCCATCTCAAATCCCCCCAAACCCCCCCTGGCCATCCCAAATCCCTCCTGGCCATCCCAAATCCCCCCCAAACCCCTCCTGGCCATCCCAAATCCTCCTGGCCATCCCAAATCCCTCTTGGCCATCCCAAATCCCTCTTGGCCATCCCAAATCCCTCTTGGCCATCCCAACCCCCCCAAATCCCCCCTGGCCATCCCAAATCCCCCCAAATCCCCCCTGGCCATCCCAAATCCCCCCAAACCCCTCCTGGCCACCCCAAATCCCCCCTGGCCATCCCAACCCCCCCAAACCCCCCCTGGCCATCCCAAATCCCCCCCAAACCCCTCCTGGCCACCCCAAAGCCCCCCCCGGCCATCCCAAACCCCCCTGTGGCCACCCCAAACCCCTGCTGGCCACCCCAACGCCGCCGTGGCCACCGCAAGCCCCGCCGGCCCCGCAGCGCATCCAGTACGCCAAGACGGACTCGGACATCATCGCCAAGATGAAGGGAACGTTCGTGGAGCGCGAGCGGGACCGGGAGCGCGAGCGGGAGCGGCGGCGGGACAAGCGCAAGGGCAAGGGCGGCGACGGGCCCGGCCCCAAAAAGAGCGGGGCCAGCGCGGCCACAGCGCAGGGAGCCGTGCCCGTGAGTGACCACTGGCTGTGGGGTCACTTATAGGGTCAGTTATGGGGTCAGTTATAGGGTCAGTTATAGGGTCAGTTATGGGGTCAGTTATGGGGTCAGTTATGGGGTCAGTTATGGGGTCAGTTATGGGGTCAGTTATGGGGCCAGCGCGGCCACAGCGCAGGGAGCCGTGCCCGTGAGTGACCACTGGGTGTGGGGTCACTTATAGGGTCAGTTATGGGGTCAGTTATGGGGTCAGTTATGGGGTCAGTTATGGGGCCAGTTATAGGGTCACTTATAGGGTCAGTTATGGGGTCAGTTATGGGGCCAGCGCGGCCACAGCGCAGGGAGCCGTGCCCGTGAGTGACCACTGGCTGTGGGGTCACTTATAGGGTCAGTTATGGGGTCAGTTATGGGGCCAGCGCGGCCACAGCACAGGGAGCCGTGCCCGTGAGTGACCACTGGGTGCGGGGTCACTTATAGGGTCAGTTATGGGGTCAGTTATAGGGTCAGTTATAGGGTCAGTTATGGGGTCAGTTATGGGGCCAGCGCGGCCACAGCGCAGGGAGCCGTGCCCGTGAGTGACCACTGGGTGCGGGGTCACTTATAGGGTCAGTTATGGGGTCAGTTATGGGGTCAGTTATAGGGTCAGTTATGGGGTCAGTTATGGGGTCAGTTATGGGGTCAGTTATGGGGCCAGCGCGGCCACAGCGCAGGGAGCCGTGCCCGTGAGTGACCACTGGCTGTGGGGTCACTTATAGGGTCAGTTATGGGGTCAGTTATAGGGTCAGTGATGGGGTCAGTTATGGGGTCAGTTATGGGGTCAGTTATGGGGTCAGTTATGGGGTCAGTTATAGGGTCAGTTATGGGGTCAGTTATGGGGTCAGTTATGGGGTCAGTGATGGGGTCAGTTATGGGGTCAGTTATAGGGTCAGTTATGGGGTCAGTTATAGCGTCAGTTATGGGGTCAGTTATGGGATCAGTTATAGGGTCAGTTATGGGGTCAGTTATGGGGTCAGTTATAGGGTCAGTTATAGGGTCAGTTATAGGGTCAGTTATGGGGTCAGTTATGGGGTCAGTTATGGGGTCAGTTATAGCGTCAGTTATGGGGTTTGGGGTCAGTTATGGGGTCAGTTATGGGGTCAGTTATGGGGTCAGTTATAGGGTCAGTTATGGGGTCAGTTATGGGGTCAGTTATGGGGTCAGTGATGGGGTCAGTGATGGGGTCAGTTATGGGGTCAGTTATGGGGTCAGTTATAGGGTCAGTGATGGGGTCAGTTATGGGGTCAGTTATGGGGTCAGTTATGGGGTCAGTGATGGGGTCAGTTATGGGGTCAGTTATAGGGTCAGTTATGGGGTCAGTTATGGGGTCAGTTATGGAGTCAGTTATGGGGTCAGTGATGGGGTCAGTTATGGGGTCAGTTATGGGGTCACTTATAGGGTCAGTTATGGGGTCAGTTATGGGGTCAGTTATGGGGCCAGCGCGGCCACAGCGCAGGGAGCCGTGCCCGTGAGTGACCACTGGCTGTGGGGTCACTTATAGGGTCAGTTATGGGGTCAGTTATAGGGTCAGTTATGGGGTCAGTTATGGGGTCAGTTATGGGGTCACTTATAGGGTCAGTTATGGGGTCAGTTATGGGGTCAGTTATGGGGTCAGTTATAGGGTCAGTTATAGGGTCAGTTATGGGGTCAGTTATGGGGTCAGTTATAGGGTCAGTTATGGGGTCAGTTATAGGGTCAGTTATAGGGTCAGTTATGGGGTCAGTTATGGGGTCAGTTATGGGGTCAGTTATGGGGTCACTTATAGGGTCAGTTATGGGGTCAGTTATGGGGTCAGTTATGGGGTCACTTATAGGGTCAGTTATGGGGTCAGTTATGGGGTCAGTTATGGGGTCAGTTATGGGGTCAGTTATGGGGTCAGTTATAGGGTCAGTTATGGGGTCAGTTATAGGGTCAGTTATGGGGTCAGTTATGGGGTCAGTTATGGGGTTTGGGGTCAGTTATAGGGTCAGTTATGGGGTCAGTTATGGGGTCAGTTATGGGGTCAGTTATGGGGTCAGTTATGGGGTTTGGGGTCAGTTTTGGGGTCAGTTATGGGGTCAGTTATGGGGTCAGTTATGGGGTCAGTTATGGGGTTTGGGGTCAGTTATGGGGTCAGTGATGGGGTCAGTTATGGGGTCAGTTATAGGGTCAGTGATGGGGTCAGTTATGGGGTCAGTTATAGGGTCAGTTATGGGGTCAGTTATGGGGTCAGTTATAGGGTCAGTTACGGGGTTTGGGGTCAGTTATGGGGTGTGGGATTGTTCCCAAGGGATTTGGGATGGGTTTGTGGGATTTGGGATTGTTCCGGGGGATTTGGGGGATTTTGGAAGGATTTGGGGGGATTTGGGATCATTCCTGGGGATTTGGGGGATTTTGGAAGGATTTGGGATCATTCCCGAGGGATTTGGGGTCATTCCCAGGGTTTTTGGGATCATTCCTGGGGATTTGGGGCCTTTGGGATTTTGGGGTTCCTGAGGTGGCTTTGGGTTCTTTGGGTGCGTTTGGGGTTCCCTGGGGCTCCTCGGCTTTGGGGCTTTTGGGATAACCCCGGGGATTTGGGGATAACCCCGGGGGTTTTGGGATAACCTTGGGGATTTTGGGATAGCTCTGGGGTTTTCGGGATCACTGTAGGGTTTTTGGGCTCACTCTGGGGATTTTGGGCTCACTGTGGGGATTTTGGGATCACCGTGGGGATTTTGGGCTCACCGTGGGGATTTTGGGATCACCGTGGGGATTTTGGGATCACTCTGGGGATTTTGGGCTCACTGTGGGGATTTTGGGATCACCGTGGGGATTTTGGGCTCACCGTGGGGATTTTGGGCTCACTCTGGGGATTTTGGGCTCACCGTGGGGATTTTGGGATCACCGTGGGGATTTTGGGCTCACTGTGGGGATTTTGGGATCACCGTGGGGATTTTGGGCTCACTGTGGGGATTTTGGGCTCACTGTGGGGATTTTGGGATCACCGTGGGGATTTTGGGCTCACTCTGGGGATTTTGGGCTCACTCTGGGGATTTTGGGATCACCGTGGGGATTTTGGGCTCACTGTGGGGATTTTGGGCTCACTGTGGGGATTTTGGGATCACTCTGGGGATTTTGGGCTCACTGTGGGGATTTTGGGATCACTCTGGGGATTTTGGGCTCACTCTGGGGATTTTGGGCTCACTGTGGGGATTTTGGGCTCACTGTGGGGATTTTGGGATCACTCTGGGGATTTTGGGCTCACTGTGGGGATTTTGGGATCACTCTGGGGATTTTGGGCTCACTCTGGGGATTTTGGGCTCACTGTGGGGATTTTGGGATCACTCTGGGGATTTTGGGCTCACTCTGGGGATTTTGAGATCACCCTGGGGATTTTGGGATCATTCTGGGGATTTTGAGATCACCGTGGGGATTTTGGGATCACTCTGGGGATTTTGGGATCACCGTGGGGATTTTGGGATCACCGTGGGGATTTTGGGATCACCGTGGGGATTTTGGGCTCACTGTGGGGATTTTGGGCTCACTCTGGGGATTTTGGGCTCACCGTGGGGATTTTGGGATCACCGTGGGGATTTTGGGCTCACTGTGGGGATTTTGGGATCACCGTGGGGATTTTGGGCTCACTCTGGGGATTTTGGGATCACTCTGGGGATTTTGGGCTCACTGTGGGGATTTTGGGCTCACTCTGGGGATTTTGGGATCACCGTGGGGATTTTGGGCTCACTCTGGGGATTTTGGGCTCACTCTGGGGATTTTGGGATCACCGTGGGGATTTTGGGCTCACTCTGGGGATTTTGGGATCACTGTGGGGATTTTGGGATCACTCTGGGGATTTTGGGCTCACTCTGGGGATTTTGGGCTCACTGTGGGGATTTTGGGATCACTCTGGGGATTTTGGGCTCACTCTGGGGATTTTGAGATCACCCTGGGGATTTTGGGATCATTCTGGGGATTTTGGGATCACCGTGGGGATTTTGGGATCACTCTGGGGATTTTGGGATCACCGTGGGGATTTTGGGATCACCGTGGGGATTTTGGGATCACCGTGGGGATTTTGGGCTCACTGTGGGGATTTTGGGATCACCGTGGGGATTTTGGGCTCACTGTGGGGATTTTGGGATCACCGTGGGGATTTTGGGCTCACCGTGGGGATTTTGGGCTCACTCTGGGGATTTTGGGCTCACTCTGGGGATTTTGGGATCACTCTGGGGATTTTGGGATCACCGTGGGGATTTTGGGCTCACCGTGGGGGTTTTGGGCTCTCCTGAGGTTTTTTGGGCTCTCCTGAGGTTTTTTGGGCTCACTCTGGGGATTTTGGGCTCCTGCAGGGGTTTTTTGGCTGTGGGTGTTTGGGGCTCACCCCGGGGTTCTTTGGGCTAACCCCGGGCTGTTTTGGGCTAACTGTGGGTGGTTTTGGCTAACTGTGGGTTCTTTGGGCTAACCCTGGGGTGTTTTGGGCTAACTCTGGGTGGTTTTGGCTACCTGTGGGTGTTTTGGGCTAACTGTAGGTGTTTTTGGCTAACTGTGGGTTCTTTGGGCTAACCCCGGGCTGTTTTGGGCTAACTGTGGGTGGTTTTGGCTAACTGTGGGTTCTTTGTGCTAACCCCGGGCTGTTTTGGGCTAACTGTGGGTGGTTTTGGCTAACTGTGGGTTCTTTGGGCTAACCCCGGGCTGTTTTGGGCTAACTGTGGGGATCTGGGGCTCTTGCAGGGCTGTTTGGGTGTTTGGGGCTCACCGCGGGGTTCCTGGGGCTCCCGCAGGGGTGGTTTGGGCTAACTGGGGGGGGGGGGGGTTGGGGCTAACCCTGGGGTTCTTTGGGCTACCTGTGGGTGGGCTTTGGCTTAACTGTGGGTGGTTTGGGCTAACTGTGGGTGGTTTTGGCTAACGTGGGGCTCTCCGGGCTCGGCAGGGGTGTTTGGGCTACCTGTGGGTGGCTTTGGGCTACCTGTGGGTGTTTCTGGCTACCTGTGGGTGGTTTGGGCTACCTGTGGGTGGTTTTGGCTAACCCGTGGCTCTCTGGGCTTGGCAGGGGTGTTTGGGCTACCCGTGGGTGGTTTTGGCTACCCGTGGATGTTTTTGGCTACCCGTGGGTGGTTTTGGCTAACTGTGGGTGGTTTTGGCTAACCGTGGATGTTTTTGGCTAACTGTGGGTGGTTTTGGCTAACTGTGGGTGTTTTTGGCTACGTGTGGGTGGTTTTGGCTAACGCGGGGCTCTCTGGGCTCGGCAGGGGTGTTTGGGCTACCCGTGGGTGGTTTTGGCTAACTGTGGGTGGTTTTGGCTAACCGTGGATGTTTTTGGCTACCCGTGGATGTTTTTGGCTACCCGTGGGTGGTTTTGGCTAACTGTGGATGTTTTTGGCTACCCGTGGGTGGTTTTGGCTAACCGTGCCTCTCCGGGCTCGCCAGGGGATGCCGCCGCTGGCGCAGCCGCCGCGGTTGCTGCCGCACCTGCCGGGGCAGCCGCCCTACATCCCCCCCCCGGGCATGATCCCGCCGCCCGGAATGGCACCGCAGGCCGCGATCCCGCCGGGAATGGCGCCGCAGGCCGGGATGGCGCCCATGGGCGCCCCGCAGCCCGTGAGTGCCGCCGGGGGCAGCGGGAGAGGGCTGGGCTGGGCTGGGCTGGGCTGGGCTGGGCTGGGCTGGGGCTGGGCTGGGCTGGGGCTGGGGCTGGGCTGGGCTGGGGCTGGGCTGGGCTGGGGCTGGGGCTGGGCTGGGGCTGGGCTGGGCTGGGCTGGGCTGGGGCTGGGCTGGGGCTGGGCTGGGCTGGGGCTGGGCTGGGGCTGGGCTGGGGCTGGGCTGGGCTGGGCTGGGCTGGGGCTGGGCTGGGCTGGGCTGGGCTGGGCTGGGCTGGGCTGGGGCTGGGCTGGGCTGGGGCTGGGGCTGGGCTGGGGCTGGGCTGGGGCTGGGCTGGGCTGGGCTGGGCTGGGCTGGGGCTGGGCTGGGCTGGGGCTGGGCTGGGGCTGGGCTGGGCTGGGGCTGGGCTGGGCTGGGGCTGGGCTGGGGCTGGGCTGGGCTGGGCTGGGCTGGGCTGGGCTGGGGCTGGGCTGGGCTGGGGCTGGGCTGGGCTGGGGCTGGGCTGGGGCTGGGCTGGGGCTGGGGCTGGGGCTGGGCTGGGGCTGGGGCTGGGCTGGGGCTGGGCTGGGCAGGGCTGGGCTGGGGTTGGGCTGGGCTGGGCTGGGCTGGGCTGGGCTGGGCTGGGGCTGGGCTGGGCTGGGGCTGGGGCTGGGGCTGGGGTTGGGCTGGGCTGGGGCTGGGCTGGGGCTGGGGCTGGGCTGGGGCTGGGCTGGGCAGGGCTGGGCTGGGGTTGGGCTGGGCTGGGGCTGGGCTGGGGCTGGGCTGGGGCTGGGGCTGGGGCTGGGCTGGGGCTGGGGCTGGGCTGGGGCTGGGCTGGGCAGGGCTGGGCTGGGGTTGGGCTGGGCTGGGCTGGGCTGGGCTGGGGCTGGGCTGGGGCTGGGGCTGGGCTGGGGCTGGGGCTGGGCTGGGCTGGGGCTGGGCTGGGCTGGGGCTGGGGCTGGGCTAGGGCTGGGCTGGGGCTGGGCTGGGCTGGGGCTGGGCTGGGCTGGGGCTGGGCTGGGCTGGGGCTGGGCTGGGGCTGGGGCTGGGCTGGGGCTGGGCTGGGCTGGGGCTGGGGCTGGGGCTGAGCTGGGCTGGGGCTGGGCTGGGGCTGGGGCTGGGCTGGGGCTGGGCTGGGCTGGGGCTGGGATGGGCTGGGGGGCTGGGCCTGGGGCTGGGCTGGGGCTTGGGCTGGGCTGGGGGCTGGGATGGGGCGTGGGGCTTTGGGATCGGGCTGGGGATTGGTTGGGCATGGGCTGGGCTGGGGGTCTTGGGTGGGCTGGGCTGGGGCTTGGGCTGTGGGCTGGGCTGGGGCTGGGCTGGGGCTGGGCTGGGATGGGCTGGGGCTGAGGGGCTGGGGCTTGGGCTTGGGCTGTGGGCTGGGCTGGGGCATGGGGATGGGGCTGGGCTGGGGGGCTGGGCTGGGGCTTGGCATTGGGAATGGGGGTCTGGGGCTGGGAATGGGGGTCTGGGGCTGGGGCTGGGCTGGGGCTGGGCTGGGGCGGGGCTGGGGCTGGGCTGGGGCTGGGCGGGGAGGGGCTGGGCTGGGCTGGGCTGGGCTGGGCTGGGCTGGGCTGGGCTGGGGCTGGGGCTGGGGCTGGGGCTGGGGCTGGGCTGGGCTGGGGCTGGGGCTGGGGCTGAGCTGGGCTGGGGCTGGGCTGGGCTGGGCTGGGGTTGGGCTGGGCTGGGCTGGGCTGGGCTGGGCTGGGGCTGGGCTGGGGCTGGGGCTGGGGCTGGGGCTGGGGCTGGGCTGGGGCTGGGGCTGGGGCTGGGGCTGGGCTGGGGCTGGGCTGGGCTGGGCTGGGCTGGGCTGGGCTGGGCTGGGCTGGGGCTGGGGCTGGGCTGGGGCTGGGGCTGGGGCTGGGGCTGGGCGGGGCTGGGCTGGGGCTGGGCTGGGGCTGGGCTGGGGTTGGGCTGGGCTGGGCTGGGCTGGGGCTGGGCTGGGGCTGGGGCTGGGCTGGGGCTGGGGCTGGGGCTGGGGCTGGGCGGGGCTGGGCTGGGGCTGGGCTGGGGCTGGGCTGGGCTGGGCTGGGCTGGGCTGGGGCTGGGGCTGGGCTGGGGCTGGGCTGGGCTGGGGCTGGGCTGGGCTGGGCTGGGGCTGGGCTGGGCTGGGCTGGGCTGGGGCTGGGCTGGGCTGGGCTGGGCTGGGGCTGGGTTCGGGGGGGTTTGGGGGAATTTTTGGGGGATTTTCCCAGGATTTGGTGGGATTCCCATGGGTTCTTTTCGAGATTTTGGTGGGATTTTGGTGGGATTTTCCCAGGGTTTTTTGGGATTCCCATGGGTTCTTTTCAGCATTTCGGTGGGATTTTCATGGGATTTTTTTCTGGATTTTGTGGGATTGTCGTGGGTTCTTTTCAGCATTTCGGTGGGATTTTTTTTTATTTTTTTCAGGATTTTTGTGGGATTTTTTGCCTGGATTTTGTAGGATTTTTGTGGGATTTTTTCCAGGATTTTGTAGGATTTTTTTCAGAATTTTTTGCCTGGATTTTGTAGCATTTTTGTGGAATTTTCCCAGGATTTTATGGGATTTCCATGGGTTCTTTGCAGCATTTTTGGTGGTATTTTCATGGGATTTTCCCAGGATTTTATGGGATTCCCATGGGTTCTTTTCAGCATTTTTGGTGGGATTTTCCCAGGATTTTATGGGATTCCCATGGGTTCTTTTCAGCGTTTTTGGTGGGATTTTGGTGGGATTTTCCCAGGATTTTATGGGATTCCCATGGGTTCTTTTCAGCGTTTTTGGTGGGATTTTGGTGGGATTTTCCCAGGATTTTATGGGATTCCCATGGGTTCTTTTCAGCGTTTTTGGTGGGATTTTGGTGGGATTTTCCCAGGATTTTATGGGATTCCCATGGGTTCTTTGCCTGGATTTTGGTGGCATTTTCCTGCCCCTTTCTCCTGTGCCTCCCGTGGCATTTGGGCTCCGTTTCGGGTGCATCCGGGGGGATTTCGGGAAGGATTTCGGGCATCTTTGGGATTTTGAGCCCCCTTTTCCCCGCAGCTCTCGGAGAACCCCCCGAACCACATCCTGTTCCTGACCAACCTCCCCGAGGAGACCAACGAGCTCATGCTCTCCATGCTCTTCAACCAGTGAGACCCACGGGAATTCGGGAATTTTGGGCAATTCCGGGCAATTCCGGGCAATTCTGGGAATTTCGGGGGTGGGGGGTTGGAGATTGGGGGATTTTGGGGGGTTTTGAGAGGATTTCCCTGGGATTCGGGGTGGATTTTTTTGGAGGTGTTTTGGGATTTTCTGGGAATGTTCCAGGATTTTTTGGGAATGTTTCTGGAATTCTGGGGGACCTGGGGTTTTTTGGGGAGTTGCCCAATCTTTACGGGGTTTTAAGAGCGCTTCAGTGGGATTTTGGGGGATATTGCTGCACTTTTGGGATTCTTGGGAATATTCTGGGATTTTGAGGCTGTTTCCAGCGGATTTTGGGGGCAATTTCCCAGTTTTTGAGGCTCCCCTGGATTTCTCTGGGATTTGGGGGATTTGGGGCTCCCCCTGAGCCCGAACCCCCCATCCCAGATCCCCGGCTGGGCCCTTCGGGGCCGTTTTGGGGGATTTGGGGAGGGCTCAGGTGGGGCTTGGGGTTGGATTTTTGGGGAACATTCCCAGATTTTTTTGGGAACATTCCCAGATTTTTGGGGAACATTTCTGAATTTTTTGGGGGAACGTTCCCAGATTTTTTAGGGAGCATTTCTGGGTTTTTTGGGGAACATCTCTGAATGTTTTGGGAAACATTTCCGGATTTTTTGGGGAACACCTCTGAATTTTTTGGGAAACATTTCTGGATTTTTGTGGGAACATCTCCGGATTTTTTGGAGGAACAGTTCTGGATTTTTTGGGGGAACATTCCCAGATTTTTGGGGAACAGTTCTGGATTTTTGGGGAACGTTTCCAGATTTTTTGTGGGAATGTTTCTGGATTCTTTGGGGAACATTTCCGGGTTTTCTGGGGAACATTCCCGGACTTTTTGTGGGAACATTCGCGGATTTTTAGGGAAACACCTCTGCATTTTCCGGAGAACATTCCCAGATTTTTTGGGGGGGAACACCTGTGAAGTTTTGGGAAACATTTCTGGATTTTTGGGGAAAAGTTTCTGGATTTTTGGGAAAATATTTCCGGATTTTTTGGGGAACATTCCCAGATTTTTTAGGGAGCATTTCTGGGGTTTTTTTGGGGCACATTTCTGAATTTTTTGGGAAACATTTCCAGATTTTTGGGGAACATTCCCAGATTTTTTGGGGAACATCTCTGAAGTTTTTGGGGAACATCTCTGAATTTTATGGGAACATTTCTGCATTTTTGTGGGAACATTCCCGGATTTTTTATGGGAACATTTCTGGGTTTTTTGGGGAACATTCCCAGATTTTTTTGGGAGCATTTCTGGGTTTTTTGGGGAACATCTCTGAATGTTTTGGGGAACATTTCCAGATTTTTGGGGAACATTCCCAGATTTTTTGGGGAATATTTCTGCATTTTTATGGGAACATTCCCGGATTTTTTACGAGAACATTTCTGGATTTTTTGGGGAACATTCCCAGATTTTTTCGGGACCATCTCTGCATTTTTTGGGGACCATCTCTGCATTTTTCTGGGAACACTCCCGCATTTTTCTGGGAACATTGCTGCATTTCTGGGCAGCATTTCTGCATTTTGGGGAGAACCTTCCCGGATTTCAGCGGGGCCGTCCCTGCATTCCCAGGGCCCATTCCTGGGTTTTCCCAGGACCTCTCCCCGTTTGCCTGGGGAGCACCCGGGGCCCTTTCTGGGAGCAGCCCCGGGGGGTTTTGGGGTGTTTTTGGGGTGTTTTGGGGGTGCTTTCGGGGTGCCTGAGGCCGTTCCCTCCCGTGGGAGCAGCTCTGGGTGTTTTTGGGGTGCTTTCGGGGTGTTTTTGGGGTGCTTTCGGGGTGTTTTCGGGGTGCCTGAGGCCGTTCCCTCCCGTGGGAGCAGCTCTGGGTGTTTTCGGGTGTTTTCGGGGTGTTTTTGAGGTGCCTGAGGCCATTCCATGGGAGCAGCCCCGGGTGCTTTCGGGGTGTTTTTGGGGTGCTTTCGGGGTGTTTTCGGGGTGCCTGAGGCCGTTCCCTCCCATGGGAGCAGCTCTGGGTGTTTTCGGGGTGTTTTCGGGGTGTTTTTGAGGTGCCTGAGGCCATTCCATGGGAGCAGCCCCGGGTGCTTTCGGGGTGTTTTTGGGGTGTTTTCGGGGTGCTTTCGGGGTGCCTGAGGCCGTTCCCTCCCGCGCAGGTTCCCAGGCTTCAAGGAGGTTCGCCTGGTGCCCGGGCGCCACGACATCGCCTTCGTGGAGTTCGACACCGAGGTGCAGGCGGGCGCCGCCCGCGAGGCCCTGCAGGGCTTCAAGATCACCCAGAGCAACGCCATGAAGATCTCCTTTGCCAAGAAGTGAGCCCCGCGCCGGGCCAGGGGCCCTGGGCAGCGCCAGAGCCCCGAAAACCGACCCTAAATACCCCAAAACCACCCCAAAGTACCCCAGATCCTCAAAAACCGCCCCAAAGTACCCCAGATCCTCAAAAACCGCCCCAAAATAACCCCTGGGCAGCGCCAGAGCCCTGAAAACCGACCCTAAATACCCCAGATCCCCAAAAACCACCCCAAAGTACCCCAAAACCACCCCAAAGTACCCCAGATCCTCAAAAACCACCCCAAAATACCCCAGATCCTCAAAAACCACCCCCAAAGTACCCCAAATCCCCAAAAACTGCCCCTAAATACCCCAAATCCCCAAAAACCGCCCCTAAATACCCCCTGGGCAGCGCCAGAGCCCTGAAAACCGACCCTAAATACCCCAGATCCTCAAAAACCACCTCAAAATTCCCCCTGGGCAGCGCCACAGCCCCAAAAACTGCCCCAAAGTACCCCAGATCCCAGAAACCCCCCCCCAGACACCCCCAAATCCCAGAAAACGCCCCAAAACACCCCAAATGCCCTAAACACGCCCCCAAATCCCATAAAAATACCCCTAAATCACATAAAATCACCCTGAAATCCTATAAAACCGCCCCAAAACACCCCAAATCCCATGAAAAACACCCCCAAATCCCAAAAGCTGCTCTAAACCACCCCAAATCCCATGAAAAACGCCCCCAAATCCCCCCCATCCCCAGGTAAGTTCAGCTCATCCCAAATCCTCCTTTTTCCATCCCAGATTTTGCTTTTTTGACCCCAAATCTCCTTTGGTCACCCCAAATACCCCAATCCCCACCCCAAATCCCCTTTTTTCACCCCAAATCCCTCTTTGTCCACCTCAAATCCCCTTTTCCTTACCCAAATCTCCCTTTCCCATTCCGAATCCCCCAAATCCCCACCTCAAATCCCCTTTTCCCACCCCAAATCCCCTTCCCAAATCCCCCTTGGGGTTTTTGGGGTTCCCTCAGGGGTTTTTGGGGTCACTGCCCCTACCCCAATCCCCCATCCCTGCCCCAAATCCCCAAATCCCACCCCAAATCCCCTTCCCAATCCCCCCCTCAGGGGTTTTTGGGTTCCCTCAGGGGTTTTTTTGGGGTTCCTGAGGGGGTTTTGGGGTTTCCTGAGGGGTTTTTGGGGTTTTCCCCTCCCCCAGCATTGTACCCAGGGTCTCACTGCAGACATTGCACCTGGAGCTGCCCCAAATCCCCTTTATCCACCCCAAATCCCCTTTCCCAGCCCCTCAGGGGTTTTTGGGGTTCCCTCAGGGGTTTTTGGGGTTTCCTGAGGGGTTTTTGGGGTCTCTGCCCCCACCCCAATCCCCCATGCCCACCCCAAATCCCCAAATCCCCACCCCAAATCCCCTTTCCCAGCCCCTCAGGGGTTTTTGGGTTCCCTCAGGGGTTTTTGGGGTTCCCTCAGGGGTTTTTTTGGGGTTCCCGTGGGGTTTTTGGGGTTTCCTGAGGGGTTTTTGGGGTTTTCCCCTCCCCCAGCATTGTACCCAGGGTCTCACTGCAGACATTGCACCTGGAGCCGCCCCAAATCCCCAAATCCCCACCCCAAATCCCCTTTATCCACCCCAAATCCCCTTTCCCAGCCCCTCAGGGGTTTTTGGGGTTCCCTCAGGGGTTTTGGGGTTTTCCCCTCCCCCAGCATTGTACCCAGGGTCTCACTGCAGACATTGCACCTGGAGCTGCCCCAAATCCCCTTTATCCACCCCAAATAAACCCCCCTGTGCCCCCCCAGGGCTGCCGTGGTTTTTTGGGGCCGATTTGGGGTCCTGGGGGGTTGGATGGGGGTTGGGGTTTTTGGGGTTTGACCCCAAAGTTTGGGGACTGGGGAGAGTTGAGCCTAAAATTTGAGGTTTGGGGGGGTTGACACCCCAGGCTTTGGGGTTTTTGGGGTTTGGGGGGTTTTGGTGCCTTTTCCTGGTGTTAAAATCAGGAGTCAAACGCGGTTAAGGGGAAAAGGGATTTTATTTGGGATTTGTTTGAGGGGTCCTCAGGTGCGCCATGTCCAGGTCATTGCACCGAGGTGCACCCCACAAAATGCACCCCACAAAATGCACCCCAAAAATGCACCCCAAAAATGCACCCCACAAAATGCACCCCACAAATGCACCCCACAAAATGCACCCCACAAAGTGCACCCCACAAAATGCACCCCAAAAATGCACCCCACAAAGTGCACCCCACAAAATGCACCCCATGAAAGGCACCCCACAAAATGCACCCCACAAAGTGCCCCCCACAAAGTGCCCCCCAAAAAATGCACCCCAAAAATGCACCCCACAAAGTGCCCCCCACAAAGTGCACCCCAAAAAATGCACCCCATGAAAGGCACCCCATGAAAGGCACCCCAAAAAATGCACCCCATGAAAGGCACCCCACAAAATGCACCCCACAAAGTGCACCCCACAAAGTGCCCCCCACAAAGTGCCCCCCAAAAAATGCACCCCAAAAAATGCACCCCAAAAATGCACCCCACAAAGTGCACCCCAAAAAATGCACCCCGCAAAGTGCACCCCAAAAAATGTACCCCATAACCTCGGGTATGTCATTCGAGGTGTTGCTAATTAGCAGATCTATCAAAGATTCCCTAATGAGAGGCTCGAGTGAGCCCCCAGCCCCCAGGGGCCTCCCTGGGATGGTTCTGTCGGGGTTTCCAGGATGTGTTCTGGCGAGGACCTTGGGCTCTGGGGTGCACTGATCCCTGGCTACGAAGCTTCTGAAATGTTCAATCTCAGCTTGACAAACAAGTCCAAGAATGTAGGCAAAAAGCACTGAGAATACAGAAGTTGTAAAGAAGGTATAACAGAGGTATAAAAGAAAAGGGCAAAGAATCTTCATGGCATCACTACCACCCTCCCCGTGAGAACCATCTGTACCGGAATCATCCCATTCGCTTTTAATTGAAATTGCTTCATTGGTTTTAAAGGTTGTTCCAGCCGAACGTTGATCAGGAACTGCCTCGCTCTTTGTGGCAGTGGACGGGAAGGGAGGCAGGGGCTGCAAGCAGCTTCACCCGTGCCTGGCTCTGCAAGAGCCGCCTGGGTCGGGGCCATCCCGTCTGCCCTCAGCTTTCACACTGCCTGTGCCATAGGGTGGGGAGAGCGAGCGGCTCCTCCTGTCTCTGGCTCGGAAACCTGAGGTTCTCTGTATTGGGGAATGCCGCCGCAATTGCCTGTGTCCATTCCTGCCTTCGCTTCCGTGTTCGGGGTACTTGGGGAAAGGCGGCCAGCCTGCCCCTTCCCCTCCCCCTTCCCCGTCTCTGCCTCTGGAAGAGTCAGCGGGGGGTGGCCAGTCCACCCCGTCTCTGCCTCTGGGGCGGTCAGGGGGTGGTGGCCAGTCTGCACCTTCTCTGCCTCTGGGGTGGTCAGGGGATGGTGGCCAGTCCACCCCGTCTCTGCCTCTGGGGCGGTCAGGGGGCGGTGGCCAGTCTGCACCTTCTCTGCCTCTGGAAAAGTCAGGGGGCGGTGGCCAGTCTGCACCTTCTCTGCCTCTGGGGTGGTCAGGGGATGGTGGCACACCCCGATCTCTCCCACCTCCGTGCCCTCCCTCCAACCCTGACGAGGCTGCAGGGGGGAGGCCCCACGCCGCTCCGCTGCCTTGGAGCCGGCCGCTCGCCCCCTCCCCTGCCCCGCTCCTGCTCCCGCTCCCGCTCGGACAGCGGTGGAGG
The DNA here is from genome assembly GCF_009650955.1 of Corvus moneduloides. NCBI lineage: Eukaryota > Metazoa > Chordata > Aves > Passeriformes > Corvidae > Corvus > Corvus moneduloides. The sequence goes on along the minus strand of NW_022436899.1, from coordinate 13,591 downwards.
TGGCGGTGGCGGCAGCAGCGGCGGCAGCGGAGCCACTGCCCCTCCACCTCCCACCCCCACCCCACCTGTGCGGGCTGCCCGGGCGGTTGAACAGGGTGGGGAGACCCCTCCCCATCGCACAAAGCTGGGCCCACCATATCTGGATCTGTCAGATCGATTTCTCTGTCCGTATCAGCATGCGAGTCAGCTTGCTGCGGCTTTTTCTTTCCCTTTCTCCGCCTCAAAGTCATTTCCATATTACTTTTGTCTACTACCAATGCTCCTTCCCTGTTCAGATACACAGTAAGGAGTTCTGCACATCTTAGTTCATCAAACCTACGTAATGATCATCAGGTCAGTAATGATGTTACTTTCCAAACTCCCATAACGAGGCCAATTTCCTTGATTTAATTTTAAAGTCGGCCAAACCCGTGTGGACAGTCTGATCAATTCTCGGGTGTCCAAAGCAGTTTTTTGCCCTGTCAGCCATCTCCAGTGTTTTATTATCAGCTCTAATGGGCTGCTAGGAGGGATTTTTTCATTCACACCACCCATGTTTGCTCACAGAGAGGAAAACTCTGCCAGGGGGAAGCTCTTATCTCCAGAATTCAGCCTGCAATCTGGCCTTGGAATTCCGACTTCCCAGGCAGTTTATCTAGGTTACTACACAAACACTTCAAAACAGCACTTTAAAATACTAAAAAAGCAACTAGTTTTAGCAAGCAATAAATGCACATGCGCGAAAATCTGGTCTCAAAAGTATTCAAACCCACAACTTCCCGAGGTCCCAACCAACCAACCAACCAACCAACCTCTGAGCCACTCCTGCGGCTGCGTAGGGTGCAGCCTCTGGGCTCCTGTGGACTCCATGGAGGGCGTCCCCTCCTTTCCACAGTTTGCAGGGAAAAGTTTAAGCTTTCCCTTTTTGTGGGCTTCTGTGCCCCCAACCTTTCCAACCCCTTCGGAGATCTCCTTTCCTAGTGCTAGCACAGTCTCAGTAGTATCGATCCCCTTTTCACTCACCTCTTTCCTGCTTCTGCCTTTCCGTGCTGGGTCCTAAAGTCCTGGTCACAGTCTTAGATTGTTGCTCCGGCCCCTCTGTAATTTGCCAGCAAAGAGAGGGGCAAAGCAAGATGTGTTCCAACCCAAGACTGCGAGTTTCAAGGTCTTTAGGGTCCCTTCGTGGTTGCCAGCAACTGATGCCTTTTCCTGGTCTTAAAATCAGGAGTCAAACACGGTTAGAAGGGGAAAAGGGATTTTACCTTGGTATTTATTTTAAGGATCCTTAGGTGCACACGTCCAGGTCATACGCATCGAGATGCACCCCACCGAGTCTGTCTCCCCAACACTGGGTATAACATTATAGGTGTTACTAATTAGCAGATCTATCAAAGATTCCCCAATGAGAGGCTCAAGTGAGCCCCCCTCCCCAAGGAACCTTCCCTGGATGGTTCTGTCTTGGTTTACAGAATGTGTTCTGGAGAGGACCTTGGGCTCTGGGGTGCACTGATCCCTAGCTACGAAGCTTCTGAAATGTTTAATCTCTCAGCTTGACAAACAAGTCCAAGAATGTAGGGAAAAAAGCACTGAGAATACAGAAGTTGTAAAGAAGGTATAACAGAGGTATAAAAGAAAAGGCAAAAGTCTTTATGGCATCAACCACCTCTGTGATCCACATTTAAGAATAGAAACTCCAAGGCAGAGCCTCTCTGTCTCATTTCCAGTGCTGGGACAGGTGGCTGTGGGCCCCGTGCGGGGGCCAGGCCACGGCCATTCTGGAGCCTATGGGCCCTGTTCCACCTGCGGAATCCCCCCACAGCCCTGCAGCTGGAGCGGCCTGGCTCCCCCTCCCTGCCTCCACTGCGATAAGGGACATTCCAGCCACAAGGCCGAGGTGAGATTAACCCTTTTATTGCTGTGAAGAGCTGAAAACCTGAGGGAAGACAAAGAGGAGATGTTTAAAGCTGAAAGTCTCTTGTGAAGCTATGATAGAGCAGAGTATCCCGTTGCAATTTCATGAAGATCTGGGGGGTGGAGTGACACTTTATTGTGCCATAAATTGAGTCTCTCCTGATGGGAGAGAATTTGCTGAAAGTCCTTGCAAGGAGTTTAAAAGATAAAGCGAGAGGTCTTCTGTAGTTTCAATGCTTCCAGAGAGTTGTTTATTAAGTCTTATCAGAGGAACTGAGCCACCAGCACGACCCAGTGTCTTGGTTTGAAAGACAGGTGTCTGCTAAGGAAGGCAGAAGCCTCCCTTGGAATGGCAGATGTAACCCCTTTCCCTCCAAGTTATTATACTTTTGAAATCAAGGGCTTTTAGGCAAAGATGTGGGAAAATAGGAATAACAGTTCTTTACTATTATATATATAACCAGTCAAACAAAGAGCAATAACTCTGGCAGTAACAGCAAACAATCACAAACCCAGTGCCAGCCTTCTCGGCTGTCAGGCCCTTTCCCCTCGGGTGCAGTTCCGCTCGCAGCCGGCAGGGGCGCTGGCGGCTCCCGGTGAGCAGGGCAGGTGCGATGGTTCCCCCGCGGCTGCAGGGGGCGCTCCGGAGCGAGCTCGGGGAGCACGCGGCACTGGGGGCCTGGGATCCCGGGAAGGGATGGAACAAAGGCTTCACAAACCCCTGGGCAGCCGATCCCGGTGTCCGGCCGGACTCTCGGGAGCAGCAGGCTGGAGCGGCAGGCTTGGAGCGGCAGGCTGGAGCCGCAGGGACGAGCACAGATCCCAGAGGACAGACGAGATGTATCCAAACGGGGAACCCCCCGGAGGTCGGTCGGGCAGGGCAAGCACGGCTACAGCGTAGTGAAGGCTCGAAGCAGCAGCGGGCAGGGCGGCCACGGCCCAGCCTCCAGCAGGGCAGGGAAAGCGGCTTTGGGATCCCGGCGTTGTTTCCAGCAGAAAAGAAAAACGGCCGAAGAAAAGAACCAGCAGCTCCTTTCTCTGCACCTTCTCTCTCCGAACGCCAAGAGCGAACTGACCCCACACCCAGGTGAAACAAAGGAGTAGCCAGGCCTGCCCCACCCCCAATGGGCAGCTCTTTTGTCTTTCTTAACTACAGCCATTTGTCCCCTAGCAACATGCATATGGGAAAAAATTCCTTTAACAGGAAAAAAACTAGGACTAAACTGAAACCCCAACATTATCCACCCCGAATTTTTTCCCATACTAACATGTTACATGAAACTTAACCTTTTTAACCATATAAATACGTGCATCACCCAAATTATATACATATATACATGCTGATACTGATACAAGTACAGAGCCATGGGTAGGTCACCCTAAAACAAGGTCCCCTTGAGGTAAGCATCGGGTCTCTCCATCCCTTTGCATCACCCACCAGGTGCAACCTGGTCCCTGAGCAAAAACAACCCCACGGATGGGTTTGTCTTTGCTCAAGGCAGACTTTACCCAAACAGTTTTTCCAAGCATACCTCTCATGTGCACCACTGGAACCTTATCCCCGTCTGTTGTTTGTAGGGGTTCGCATTGGGCAGGGCCTGCTCGGCTGGTGGAGCCTCGAGTGTTAACTAACCAGGTGGCTCTTGCTAAATGCACCTCCCAGTTTTTGAAAGTCCCCCCACCCAGTGCCTTCAAGGTGGTTTTAAGCAATCCATTACACCGCTCAACCTTCCCAGCTGCTGGTGCATGGTAAGGGATGTGGTACACCCACTCAATGCCATGTTCTCTAGCCCAGGTGTTTATAAGGCTGTTCTTGAAATGAGTCCCATTGTCAGACTCGATTCTCTCAGGGGTGCCATGCCTCCACAGGACTTGCTTTTCCAGGCCCAGGATGGTGTTCCGGGCAGTAGCGTGAGGCACAGGGTAGGTCTCCAGCCATCCTGTGGTGGCTTCTACCATTGTGAGCACACAGCGCTTGCCTTGGCGGGTTTGAGGCAGTGTGATGTAATCAATCTGCCAGGCCTCCCCATACTTGTATTTGGACCATCGCCCACCATACCACAGAGGCTTCACCCGCTTGGCCTGCTTGATCGCAGCGCATGTCTCACAATCATGGATCACCTGGGAGATACTGTCCATGGTTAGATCCACCCCTCGGTCTCGTGCCCACCTATAGGTGGCATCTCTGCCCTGATGACCTGAGGCATCATGGGCCCATTGAGCTAAGAACAACTCTTCTTTATGTTGCCAATCCAAGTCTATCTGGGACACCTCTATTTTTACAGCCTGATCTACCTGTTTGTTGTTACGATGTTCTTCATTAGCCCGGCTCTTGGGGATGTGAGCATCTACATGACGGACCTTCACGGATAGCTTCTCTACCCGAGTGGCAATGCCTTTCCACTCCTCAGCAGCCCAGATTGGTTTTCCTCTGCGCTGCCAGTTTGCCTTATTCCACCTTTCCAGCCAACCCCACAGAGCATTGGCTACCATCCATGAATCAGTGCAGAGGTAGAGCTTTGGCCACTTCTCTCTTTCAGCTGTGTCCAGAGCTAATTGAACAGCTTTGAGCTCAGCAAATTGGCTCGATCCACCTTCACCTTCAGTAGCCTGTGCAACCTGTCGTGTGGGGCTCCATACAGCGGCTTTCCATTTCTGGCTAGTGCCTACAATTCGGCAGGAACCATCAGTGAAGAGGGCGTATTGTCTTTCACTCTCTGGTAGCTCGTTATATGGTGGGGCTTCTTCGGCACGTGTCACCTGCTCCTCTTCTTCTTCAGAAGATAACCCAAAAGTCTCACCTTCCGGCCAGTTCGTAATTATTTCCAAGATCCCAGGGCAGCTTGGGTTTCCAATTCGGGCGCGCTGCGTGATGAGGGCAATCCATTTGCTCCAAGTAGCGTCGGTGGTGTGATGCGTGGAGGGAACCTTTCCTTTGAACATCCACCCCAGCACCGGTAGTCGGGGTGCCAGGAGGAGTTGTGCCTCTGTGCCGATTACTTCTGAGGCAGCTTGGACTCCTTCATAAGCTGCCAAGATTTCTTTCTCTGTGGGAGTGTAGTTGGCTTCAGACCTTCTGTAGCTTCGGCTCCAGAATCCGAGTGGTCGGCCCCGAGTCTCACCAGGCACCTTCTGCCAGAGGCTCCAGGACAGACCATGGCTCCCGGCTGCAGAGTAGAGCACATTCTTCACCTCTGGTCCTGTCCTGACTGGGCCAAGGGCTACCGCATGAGCGATTTCCTGTTTGATCTGGGCGAAGGCTTGCTGCTGTTCAGGCCCCAGTGGAAATCGTTCTTCTTGCGGGTAACCAGGTAGAGAGGGCTCACGATCTGGCTGTACTCGGGAATGTGCATTCTCCAGAAACCTATGGCACCTAGGAAAGCTTGTGTTTCCTTCTTGTTGGTCGGTGGAGACATTACTGTGATCTTATTGATGACCTCAGTGGGAATCTGACGTCGTCCATCTTGCCACTTTACTCCCAGGAACTGGATCTCTCGGGCAGGTCCCTTGACTTTGCTCTTCTTGATGGCGAAACCAGCTTCCAGGAGAATTTGAATTATTCTCTCTCCTTTCTCAAACAGTTTGGTTGCGGTGTTCCCCTACACAATGATGTCATCAATGTACTGCAGATGTTCTGGGGCCTCACCCTTTTCCAGTGCAGCCTGGATCAGTCCATGGCAGATGGTGGGACTGTGCTTCCACCCCTGGGGCAGTCGGTTCCAGGTGTACTGCACGCCCCTCCAGGTGAAGGCAAACTGAGGCCTGCACTCTGCTGCCAGAGGAATGGAGAAAAATGCATTGGCAATGTCAATAGTGGCGTACCACTTTGCTGCTTTGGACTCCAGCTCGTACTGGAGCTCCAACATGTCCAGCACAGCAGCACTCAATGGTGGAGTCACTTCATTCAAGGCACGATAGTCCACAGTCAATCTCCATTCCCCGTCAGACTTGTGCACAGGCCAGATGGGGCTGTTGAAGGGTGAGTGGGTCTTACTGACCACCCCTTGGCTCTCCAGCTCACGGATCATCTTGTGGATGGGAATCACAGCATCTCGAGTTGTCTGGTACTGTCAGCGATGCACTGTTGAGGTAGCAATTGGTACTCGTTGTTCTTCCCCCTTCAGAAGGCCGGCTGCAGATTGGTTCTCAGATAGTCCAGGCAGGGTTTTCAATTGCTTAATGCCCTCTGTCTCCACAGCAGCTATTCCAAAAACCCACTTGAGCCCCTTTATGTCTCTGAAATACCCACTTCGGAGGAAGTGTATGCCCAAAATGCACGGGGCCTCTGGGCCAGTCACAATAAGATGTTTCCTCCACTCATTTCTAGTCAGGCTCACCTCAGCTTCCACCAAGGTCAAATCTTGTGATCCACCTGTTACACCAGCAATAGAAACAGATTCTACCCCCACAAGCTGCGATGGGATTATTGTACACTGCGCACCAGTGTCAACCAAGGCATCATATTTTTGTGGTTCTGATGTACCAGGCCAACGAATCCACACAGTCCAAAAAACACGGTTTTCCCTGGCCTCTATCTGGCTAGAGGCAGGGCCCCTCTATGCCTGGCTATCCTTCTTTCCCTGGGCCTGTATCTTAGAGGTTCCTTCATGGGAATCGGACATGCCATCGTCTTTTCCATCATTTCCGGCAGTTTGGCTACAGGCAACTGGAGCTACTTCCTTTTTGGTGGAACTTCCTTTCTGAGACTTGCGCTCCTTCAATTCACACATTTGTGCTGCCAGAGCAGAAGTAGATTGTCCACCCCACTTCCTCATGTTTTCCCCACTATCACACAGGAAATCCCACAGCTCTCTTCATGGGAGGTACTTTCTCTCTGGGGAACTGTGGGAGCTTGGGTGTGGGTTGGACGGTCGGGACGGACGGAGACGAGAGATCTCTGAAGTCAGATCTTGGAACATGCGGTTTATTGCAAAGGGCGTGGGTATAGGGGCACTGCTTAGAGCTGCCAGACTCAGCTCGGAGCAGGCCCAGGAGAGCAAGAGAGCAAGAGAGTAAGCGGGTAAGTAAAGAGAGAGAGAGAGAGAGGAATGAGAGTGAAGAAGTAGTAGGAGAGTCTGAAGTCCTGGTTACAATACAATAAATCATCTTCTGTACTGAATATTCTAATTGTCACTAACCAATCTAATACAAGATACAAATCCTATAGCATTTACATACAGCCTATAAGAGTTCTTATATTACCATAGAGTGTTACATCTTAACTTCTAAAAACTACTCTTTGGACCCCTTCTGCTGAGCTAGTAGGGTCTGCTCTGACCCTTGGACCTGCCTGCAAGCAGAGGGTATTGTTCAATCAAGAGGGGATTACCTTCAGTCGGCCATACCATTGTTTTCCAGTTGTTCAGTAACTAAGACTTGGTATTTCAAAAGTGGCTTTCATTTCGATGTCGCTTACATTTTTCATATTCCCAAAATCTTTTGTCAGGCAATCATATTTATAAGGCTTTCCTGTTTCTTCTCCCCCAACATCTCCCCCGATCTGATGAACAATTAAGATATTAGACATAGTCCTACTCGTTATTTTTTGCACACACTGAAGTATACAAGGTACTGCTACTAAAACTATAATTATTACTACTAGAATAATCAAGCCTATTTTACAGAGTTCCCTTAGCCAAGGTGCAAAGCTCCAACCATCAAACAAACTGTCTAGCCAAGACGGGTCATCTGTTGTAATTTGGTTAGCTAGGTCCCTTAGGTTTTGTAACTGTTTGTGAATGGAAACAGAATGATCGGATAAGTTCATACAGCATAATCTTTCAAAATCTTCACAGCCATGCCCATGTGCTAATAAAAGATATCAATATAAGTTTGGTGTCTATGGCTGGGAGTTGGAGATACATGATGATCGTCATATGGCCAATACTTATCAAGAGTAACATTATCAAAACCTTCTGGAAAAGGTATTCCAACTAAACAGGTTGAAAAAGGTTTGTCAGGGCTTGTGTCAGATAGACAGATGGTATCAGAGCCTGCAGATTTGGCTAAAGCAACCCAAACATTTGTCTTTGGTTGATTTACAGGTAAAGCTTCACTACAAAAACTAAAAACATAAGAATAAAAGCCACATGCACTGCGCGCAAATGAGAAAACTCCATTCTTTTCTTGAGCTGTTTTTGGCAGATCGCTTTCTTCTGGTGATTCTGCGCACTTCAGGTTTGGGTGCTTGCTTCCTGGCTTCCACTTGCAGGGTCACTGGCTGGTGTGGAGGCGTCGGCAGGTTTTGATGTGTGGTATGGCTTCACGTTTTTTGCTGGAACCCACTTGAGCTCTCCACCTGTGGAAACACATGCAAACCCCTTCCCTCATGTTATAAGATTGTATGGTCCTTCTATTTTTCCTGATTCTAGATTCTTAATTAAAACTGGGGGGTGGTCTTTCAGTTTTGCTTTTTTGTTGTTTAAGAAATGTCTGAAGATGGGGGGATCAGGCTCTTCTGCAGAGCTATTCAAAAAATTGTAAACATACAAAGCCTTGTTCAACCTCCTTTGAGGTGTATCCTGGGCTTCTCCCCCTTTCTGTTGATTTAAAATGCGTTTTAAAGTTTGATGTGCTCCTTTTAGGGTACTTTTTAGCAGTTGCTTAAAGTATGGAGAGCAGATACCACTGTCCTTTATTGCTTTCCGCAACTCTTTAATCTCATGGTGTGGGATAGCTTGCCATGTTCTAGGACCACCAGCTTGCTGGCTGAATAGTACAGGCATAGCTAAAGGATTTAGATTTTCCTCTTTGCAAATCTGGCGTCTGACTTCATGCCAGTCTGTTAATTGAAAATTATTAAAACATTTTTGGGAGTTTTCTACTTTTGGGATTAATGCAGGCGAATTTTCAGGGTTTAGTGTCTCTTTTTGGGTTGAGAAGTCTGTCCCAAACACTGGGGGGACACTGGAGCTGTTTGGGAACAGACTTAATTCTTTTTCGGAATTGTTTTGTATTGGGATTAAGGTGTTGGCATTTGCAGGGGCACAATAGTTCTCAGTCTGTCCTGTATTTATAAAAGCAGGTGTCATATTCCACCCTCCCCCTCCTCGTTGCACGGCTTGTGTGCCTGGCTGTGGCTGTGCGATCGATTGGTGATACAAAGTAGTCCCATTCGGTGTCAGGAGCGCAGAGGGCGATAGCGCGGCTGGGTGTTCGAGGGAGTGCGGGCGTGATTCGGTGCTGCTTGGGTTGGCTCCGGGATGCGGCGGCGGAGGCAGGGGGGCAGGCGGCGGAGCCGCGGGAAGATGTGCGGCTGGTCCCGGGAGCGGTGCTGTGGTTGGAGGAGTGTGAGCGGAGTGATACCGCTGGTCCGGAGGTTGCAGCAATTGCGCATGCGAGGGTTGCGTCATCAGGTCAACGCGGCACGCTGTGATGGCGGCAGTCCGTGTGGCAGGTGGTTCGGGCAGAGCGGGAGGCGGCAGGACTGCAGAACCACGGGCTGGGGCTGCGGTCGAGGAAGGGGGCGATGGGACGATCATGGATGCCGGTGGCGGTGGGACCGCACTATTCAGCAGCTGAGAAGCGGGAGGCTGCGGTGGATACGGCAGGGTCCGGTCTGGGGCCACGGAGGCGGGCGGCGGCGGCAGGGCTGCCCTGTCGGCAGGAGATGATCCCGGGGCGGCGGGAGGCAGGAGGGCCGGCGGCTGGATCGCGGCGTGCTGCCGCTGGGAGCTTGTAGGCTGGGCTGGGGTGGGTGCTAGTGCGGCGGGCAGGAACGGCACTGCCGGAGCGGCGGTGCCGGGAGACGGGGCTGGGGCAGCGGCAGGCACGGAAGAGGCTGCAGCCATCCGTGCAGACGCTGCGGCACCGGCACCAAGTGGCTCGCGGGGCTGGGGCGCTCCGCGTCCCAGCGCGAGCGATGGTGTGCCGGGATCGGGGAATTGCGCAGGAACGCCAGCAGGGACGGGAGTAGACATAGGCGTCTGTGCTGCCGCGGGGCCGGGGGACAGCTCGGGGCGTGCTGTGTGCGCTTGAACGGCAGGGTAGGGGGGTAGGGATCCCGCGGTAACGTGCACAGGGGGTGCCGGGGGCGCCAGCGCGGCCGTGACAGGCGCTGTCGGCACCGGTGGTTCGGGAGCGGCAGGAGACTGTGAAGACGCAGCAGCGACGGACGCGGATGGGACATTGGCTACCACCGGCGCCGTGTCGGGGCGGGGGGGACCTGGGGGGCTGGAAGAAGGGTCGCCGCTTGGCTTTGCGGGGGGCCGGCTATAATGGCAGCCATGGCCATAACCGGCGCGGCTGGGGGAGGGGTAACACCCGTAGGTAGCAGGGGTGTAGCCACCGCCCCCGCAGGGGTATCGCCGGGGGGCGGGGCCACCATGATGCCAGCAGCGGGGGTGGGGTAACAGTGACGGCAGCAGCGGGGGGTGGAGCCGCGATGACGGAAACGGGGGGGGCATGTGGGGGCAGGGGCAAGGGGCGGGGCCGCGATGACGCTGGCGGACAGGGTGGTAGAAGCGAGGGGCGGGGCCGCAAAGATTCTGGAACCGAGGGCGGGGACCGCGGGAGCTGGGACAGCGGGGACGAGCGGGATGGCGGGGGCGGGGATGGCGGGAGCGGTGGGAGGGGCCGTAGGGTCCGGTGGGGTGGCTGGGGCCGGGGTAACGGGTGCCGGGACCGCGAGTGGGTACTGGAGCCGCGGGGTCCAGCGGAGGGGCGGGGGCCGTGCTCTGCTGCGGGCTCGCAGCGGCAAGGGGCGGGCTCGCAGCAGGAGCCGGGCTCGGCGGGGTGACTGCTGCGGGCGGCGCCTTCGCAGCAAACAGCTCCACCAGCGCTCTGCAAGCTGGGATCAGCTGCGCGGCAGCCATATCCCGGTAGGAGACGTTATTAAAGAGTTTAACCCCAACTGTGTCCCAGAAGTCTCTTGTAAAGACGGCTGAACAGTCAGCATTTAGGAAATTAACTCAAGTCCATTCTAAAAGATTTTTTAGCTCCTGTTTAGGTAATTGACTTGGACCGGAGCTTATAAGTAAATGCTTAAGTTGCTTATAGAGATCTCTGTCATGGGCAGAGTGGGTTTGTCCCATTATTAGACCAGTATGATACTCACTTAGATGATGTCGCAGGAGCAGTGTCCTTAGTCAGAGGTCCGTCGTGGGGGGCTGGCCAGGCACTCCACTCGGCACTCAGGACGCTGCTTTTGGGTCCTTTCCCAGAGCTCCGGTTTCAGGCGTCGCTTGGCAACGGCTTTCCGTGCTCAGGACCTCACGGGTGGGTCCGCACTGAGAGCTCCAGCGCGGGCGGTGCTCAGCACTACTCGCCTGTGCTCGGGGCGTGCGGCAGATTTCCCTCCGCAGAGCTCCAGTCAGCTGCTTAGCAGCGTGTCCGTGCTCGAGGGGTGATACGGCAGACCTCCTCTAAGAGCTCCAGGGGGCCGCTGCGCAGCAGTGGCGGCCCGTGCTCGAGGACTGCCAGGCAATTGCCTCCAAGAGCTCCAGGTAATCCCCGTGCTCGAAGGCTGCCTCAGCAGAATTACAGAGCTCCAGCTATTACGATGCGCAGCATCGGTATGCCGTGCTCACGACACGTTCTAGGTGGCTATAACTGGTCTTTTAGTTACCGTCCATGGAGAAAAGTCCTACAGATGGAGAAAGCTGAACCGGGCGTTCAATCACGTTGTGCGCCAGGCTGCAGGTGCTGGGTGTGGGTTCGGCAATCACGGTGGGCGCCAGACTGCGGGAGCTTGGGTGGGTTTATTGGGTTTATTGCAAAGGGCGTGGGTATAGGGGCACTGCTTAGAGCTGCCAGACTCAGCTCGGAGCAGGCCCAGGAGAGCAAGAGAGTAAGCGGGTAAGTAAAGAGAGAGAGAGAGAGAGGAATGAGAGTGAAGAAGTAGTAGGAGAGTCTGAAGTCCTGGTTACAATACAATAAATCATCTTCTGTACTGAATATTCTAATTGTCCCTAACCAATCTAATACAAGATACAAATCCTATAGCATTTACATACAGCCTGTAAGAGTTCTTATATTACCATAGAGTGTTACATCTTAACTTCTAAAAACTACTCTTTGGACCCCTTCTGCTGAGCTAGTAGGGTCTGCTCTGACCCTTGGACCTGCCTGCAAGCAGAGGGTATTGTTCAATCAAGAGGGGATTACCTTCAGTCGGCCATACCATTGTTTTCCAGTTGTTCAGTAACTAAGACTTGGTATCTCAAAAGTGGCTTTCATTTCGATGTTGCCTGTAGTTTTCATATTCCCAAAATCTTTTGTCAGGCAATCATATTTATAAGGCTTTCCTGTTTCATCTTCCCCAACAGGGAACGTCTGCGTTTGGTATCAGAATCTCTGATCTGTACTGTCGAGATCTGGAGAAGGCCCTCTTTGATCTCCTTCTTAATCTCCTGGAGACTCTTCTCCATCTTATCCTCCATTTTCTGCACGTGTTTCCACAGCTGCGATTCTTGCATGTGTTGGGCCATGCACAGAATCTGCATATACTCAGAGCTTCACTGCAATATCCTGCATGGTCTCATTCGCACCGTAGTCCGGTTTCATTATTGCTAAAGCAGAAGCGTATTCTTGTGGCCTCAGCCGTATGAGTTTTCACCACATGAATGGATTAACTCTGGCCCAGTCTGGGCTCCCCAATCCTGGGTCATCTGTGAAGACAATCTCTACCACCCCTAGTTCTCTCAGGCACTGCGTCCCTTGTTCTGTGGTCTTCCACTGGGTTTGCTGCATGTAGAGATCATCTCTGCACAGATATCTATCCCTTGTGCTATTCAAAACCCGTCTCCAGAGACTGGCAGAGTCAGCCCCCCTTATCATCGCTTGGTCGATAGCTGGATCACGTGACAGGGATCCCAAATGCCTCGCTTCAGCACCGTCCAGCATCCCATCATCACCTGCCGCATCCCAAATACGGACCATCCAACTTATTATGGCTTCATCAGACCTTCAGGTGTAGTCCTCTCTTAGGCTGTGAAGGTCCTTTATGGACATGGACTCAGTAATGGTTTCTGTGCCTGAGTCAGTTGGTGGTTTTGAGGTTCCTTCCCTTGCATTATCCTCATCTTTCACTGGGCAATCAGTTTTGGTTGTGTGTTTTTTCCTCGTGACAGGAGCCACTGTCAATGGCTTAGACTCTCCATCTGGTTTGGGCTTGCTGTCTGGTGTGGCTGCAGTCTGAGTGACTGGGGTGTCTACAGGCTTTACTGATTTATCTTCCTGCCCCTCTACCTGCTGCAGTGTGCCACAGGCATATGCCAAAGCCCAACATATTGCAAAAACCTTTTCTCAGAATTTTCATTGTATTTCTCTTTCAGATATTTCCCCACCTCAGCTGGTTTCTGAATTTGTTCAGATGGGAAATCCCAAACTATCGGGTCAGAGAATTTCTTCAGGGTTTGGCCTATATCCTCCTATTCCCCACACCACTCAGGATTTTCCACCTCTAGGTCAGGTGTCTCAGCAGTCACCCTGGAAATCTGAGCTCTCATTCTAGACAAGCTGCGAACCACATAGAGGAAGCTTACCAGATAAAATACCAGAAATACCAGGAGGGTGGTCTCTTTAACATCCAGGGGATACTGAACATTCTCAAAAGATAACCTATCAAATTTAAAGGGAAGGGAAACCCCGTCTCCTCCTCCTCTAACAATCCGGGTGCAATTACTAATAAATTCCCAAAACAGGCTACTGAAGCTAGGAGTGGGGTTAGGACGGAGAAACCACTTATCATACACGCTTCGAA
>NW_022436898.1:0-31553 GCF_009650955.1 Corvus moneduloides | reverse complement strand
CTGAAGGAGCGGTACCGGCTGGGTTCGCTGCTGGGGCGCGGCGGCTTCGGCAGCGTCTTGGCGGCGACGCGGCTCTCGGACGGCGCCCCGGTGAGTGGCGGGGCCGGCGGCGGGCGCGGGAGGCGGGGGGCAAAGGAGGAGGAGAAGGAGCATGGGGCTCGGCACGGCGGGCGGCGAGCTCAGCCCGCTGCTCCCCTTGCCTTGCAGGTGGCCATCAAACGGGTGCCACGGAACCGCATCCACCATTGGGGCCAGCTGGTGAGTGAGCGAGGGGCAGCGGGAGAAGCCGGGGCGCGACGGGCGGGGATGAGCCGAGGCCCGGCAGGGTGGAAGCCGCCAGAACGCCTCGAGGGAGAGCGGCCGTGGGGCCAGCGGAGCGCGCAGAGCGTCCCCGGCTGGCTGAGGGCTTGCCGAGCCCCGGCACGGCATCGGCCCCGCTGACGGCATCGTGCTCCTCCCACAGCCCGACGGCACCCGAGCACCGCTGGAGATAGTGCTGCTGGGCAAGGTGTCCGCTGGCTTCCCCGGCATCGTCCAGCTCCACGAGTGGCTGGAGCTCCCCAGCAACGTGGTGATGGTGCTGGAGCGCCCGGAGCGGTCTCAGGACCTCCTGCACTTCATTTGGGCACGGGGCTTCCTGTGCGAGGAGGTGGCGCGGCACCTGTTCCGCCAGGTGCTGGAGGCCGTGCGGCACTGCACCAGCTGCGGGGTCCTGCACCGGGACATCAAACCGGAGAACATCCTGGTTGACCTGGCCACCGGGCCGGCCAAACTCATCGACTTTGGCTGTGGCACCTACCTGCAAGCTGAAGCCTACGCCAGCTTTGCAGGTGAGCCCACGCAGGGGGAGGCTCCCGCTAACGGCATCTCAGAGCCCAACAGCTCACAGCCCAAGCCGGCTGTGGCCCGGGGGATTGTCCCTTTTGCTGCCAGTCATGGCAGCCGGAGTCTTCAGCTGAGCTGCTTTTGAGCGGCGCTGGCTGAGGGCCCATCTTCCAGCCCTGCTGGCAGCCTTTGCCAGCCCCTCTGCCCAGGACTGGCGCTGGGGCTGGGGCAGCCAGCGCCACAGAAACACCCGTGGGTGGGGGTAGCAGAGAGGGGGGGCCAGAACCTGTGCTCCAGCCCGTTTGGTGTGCAGGCGAGACAGGGCTTGGACCGCTCTGCTGCCCGTGCTTGCCTTGGCTTAAGAATGGTTTCTGGGGCAGTGCAGGCAGGGAGGATGAAAGCGTGGTTTTTCCCCAGCACGGAGTGGGTTTTTCCTTTGCATGGAATGCTCGGGCCTTGCCGGGGCTTCCGCTGCCCTCTTGCGACACCAGCGGCTTCTTTTCCAACCCCCAGTTTGTACACAAGTCCCCGGTGCTGGCGAGAGGGCAGCGGGTGCGGCCCCCGCAGGCCCAGGGATGCTGGGGTGAGGCTCTGGGAGCAGGCAGCGTCCCCCTGAAGAACTCCATCTCTATTCCACAGGAACACCGTCCTACAGCCCCCCGGAATGGACGCACCTCGGCTGGTACCACGGCGAGGCAGCGACCGTCTGGTCCCTGGGCATCGTGCTGCACCAGATGGTCTGCGGGGAGCACCCTTTCAGGAGGGGCTGGAACAGCACCTGGGGCCGGCTCTCGCTCCCACGACGGCTCTCTCCAGGTGGATCCTCGTCTCTGCAGCACGGGGGGAATAGCAGTGCTGGGAGACAGCAGCGGGCTCAGGAGCATGCCACACTGGCAGCTGCTGAGGAGGTGGCAATGTCCTGCTCCCCTCCAAAAGAAAGAATTGGTGGCAAAGTTTAGGCACAGCCCTGAGCACACGCAGCACGGCCTGGCCATGGCAAGAGTGGGGCAAAGCGGACAGGAGCCTTCTGCAACTGACTGGTGCTTTCTGCTTTCTCTGCGCAGAGTGCCAGGATGTCATCCGATGGTGTTTATCCGTGCTCTCCTCGGAAAGGCCCTCATTAGAAGACCTGTCCTGTGATCCTTGGATGCAGGATATTCGCGTGCCATAGGAGAAGGGAGAGAGCCACACGCACGCTTTGAGCCAGGGAGCCGGTAAGTTCCAGCTGCACACGTGCCTTGGCAAGAGGCAGCAAAGAAAGGCAGAGTTTTTGTCCTGCCTGAATCGCTGCGCAGGGCTCCTCAGCTGGGCACGCGCAGCCCTGCTGCTGGAGCTGAGCTGCTCTTCCCAGCACTGGTGGCCCCCATGCCAGCTGCTTTTGCTTGTCCTGCTTCAGCAACAGCCGGGGCCCTGGGCAGAGCACTGACAGCCTGCTCCAGCCCCAGGGAAGAAGAAGCCCCTGGAGAAGCTGTGCCAGGTGCGGCTGCTGCTGCTGGAGACATGGAGGGTGACATCAAGGATGACAAGCTCTTCTTCCACCTGGCAAGCTGAAGATGATGGACTTCAATTGTGGCACCTTCTCCAAAGCCAGGCTCCACGGCGAATTTGCAGATGAGTCCACACGCAGGGGGCTGCTCCCAGATTTGTGCATTGCACAGCCTGGCCGGGAAGCAAAGGTTCCCCCCTTTGCTGGGGCGGATGCAACCAATTCTTCAGTCGGCTGCCAAGCTGCTTTTTGGCAGGGCTGGGGGGATAGGCTGGGCTGGTTTTGAACTGGGAGTCTGCTCCTGGCCCTGCCAACAGCCCCTAGCACCCACCGTGCCCCACGTTGGGGCTGGGGCAGCCGGCCTGACACAAAGCAAGCCCCATGGTGGGAGCAGAGGTTGGACACCAGAAGCTGTGCATGGGCTGCTTTGCTCTGCAGGCAAGGAAGGGCTTGGGCTACTCCACTGCCCTTGTTGGCTTTGGGCTCAGCATGACTTTTGGGGGCAGTGCAGGGGGAAGGGAGAAAGCATGAGCTGCCCTGGCCCGTGGGTGGGTTTTTCCCTCGCATGGCGGGCTTGGGCCTTCCTCAAGGCCCCAGCAGAGAGAAGATTTTTTACCTTTTTCCTTGTTTCCCCTTTTTGTCTGTAATCTCTTTTCATTGATTTATGGTTTGTTTTTCCAAAGGAAGCCTTCTAGGTGCTGTCGGGTCCGGATGGCGAAGTGCTTGGGAGCAGCTGCGGCGTGGGTGGGACGTGCCCTTGGAGAAGGCTGAGGACAGCGTTTGGGAGCAGCTTTTCTTCTGGCGGCGGGAGGCGTGAGGTGGGTGCCCGTCCTCTTGGCACGGCTGGGATAAGGGCTTTTGGGAGACGGCAGCGAGCGCAGCAGCATCCCGCTCTGGGCAGCTGCTGAGGAGGTGGCTGTGCCACGGCCGGCTGCAGGCTGGGCACGTGTCCTGCCCTCCTGCTCTCCTGCCAGAGGCAGCAATGCTGGGCAGCTTTGGGCAGCGCTCTGAGCACGGCCAGCACGGCCTGGGCACCGCGGGCGGCTGGGACAAGGGGGACGGGAGCCTTCAGCTGACGGGCGCTTTCTGCTTTGTCTCCTTGCAGCCGGGCTCTGTGGATGCTGAGGCTGCTCTGGGCTCCGCCAGGGCTCTGCTGCGGCTCAGCCCCGGGGCCACGAGAAGCCAAAGAAGAAACGCCGTGACCTGCAGCAGAGACGTGCCCGAGCAGCTCGGCAGTGCAGCTCACGTTTGCAGAGCGTGCACCTGCAGGGGAAAATATGACACCCCCCAATAACAAACTTGTTCAGTAACTTCTGAAATGAAATCAGTCTGGGATGACCCCCAATGACATTTTTCAGCTTGCTCAAGCTGAAGCTCAGCCCTTCTCTGAACAGTTCTCTCCCCCACCTGCCTTTTGCTCCACAAGTGCTCCCTCTTTCCCCCAGTGAGTTCCCAGCTCACCGCAGTCCCCATTGCACTGTAGCCTTCCTTGATGCCCCTGGCCACGAGGAAGAGCGAGCCCCAGGTTTAGGGACTCATGTAGTCACTGCCTGAAGAACAGCAATGTCTCAGAGGTCTGGTGAGATTTGGGTGTCATTCAGAGCTGCTCTCCAGGCCTCAGCTCTGCTCACTGCTGGGTTCCCACTCCCTTTTCCTCGTTCTTCACAGAGCAGGATGAGCTCTGTGAATGCCCTTGACTCTCGCCACTCTTCCCAGCCCAGCCACCCAGCCCAGTTAGGCTTAAGATGGAGCTTCTTTGTCTCCTCTGGCACCCCAGTGCAGTCCCCTCTGCGGGGAGCAGCAGCCCCAGAGCGCAGCACACAGCAGTGCAGGCCGCACCTGGAGCAGCTCCCTGCAGCCATGGCCCGGCTCTTTGTGGCAACCAAATGCTCCCTGTGTGCAGCTGTCCCTGGAGGATGGTCCCAGGGCAGAGCCCAGCCGGGCTCCCACTGCATCCCCTGGAGCCTGGGGCAGACAGCGCTCGCAGAGCTGAGGTTCATGGTGAGCACCCAGAGCTGTGGCTCGCAGTCGGTGTTTGCAAGCGTTGTGATCTCATCTCCTGTGACCTGTGGGGAAAAGGAGCTGTGCAGCCAGGCCAGCGCTGCCCCTCTGGGCAGGGACGAGGCTGAAGGCCTTTCCTGTTGCCGAGGAGGCGGCATTAAGCCTTAGCGGGGCCTGGCAGCTGTGGAGCCGGATCTCGCCCGCTGTCCGGGACTCGCTGCCCACCAACCGCCCCCACCCGCCGCACTCCGTTCTGCAGGGACAGAAGGCTCTGGCTGTGCGAGGCTTTCCATCACGTCTGTGTACCCGTGGCTCTGCAACGCACACGGAGAGGGAAAGTGTCAGTCACGGTGCTGGCACACTCCTTCCTTTCCATACAGGACACGTCCCTGCGCACCCCGTGTGCGGATCTATTCAAAGGACAGGCGTGGATAGAGATTTCCCACGGAGCTCTGACTCTGGCGGAAGTCACCTTGTCAGCCAGCAGCCAGGGGATTTGTTTCCCAGCTCTGTGTCAGTCGGTGCCCAAGAGCTGAAGGGAGCAGCATGTAGAAGCAGTTCCCAGATTTCTAGGCAGGCAGCGGAGCTGACAAGCATCCGCGTAACTCGCCGTGTTCATCGGGAGGGGCTGCTGCTTCTTTGGGAGTACGGCACAACGGAGACACGAGACTTGGAAAAATCCCAGCTCCCTGTGGATTTGTGCAGCAGGGCTGGGGCTGCTCCCAAAGATCCCCCGCCCCAGTGACACAGCCGGACATGGGCTGAGGGGGGGCTGGATCAGGCTTTCTTGTCCACCTGCATGCCAGGAGGGAGCACAAAATCTACCTGCATTCTCTGCAGCGTGCCATCCTGGAGCAGAGCCATTCCCAAAGGAAGCCGTGAGCCCGTGACAAGCCAGTGCCGCAGTGGGATCCTAGCAGCGCTTGTGGAAGCTGGGAGAGAGGAGCCCACCTGGAGCAGGTTCCTGCCAGGATTAATCATCCCGTGGCTTCCCACCAGGGTCTCCTTGCTTCCAAAAGGCCCCAGAGTGTCACCGTGGCCCCTCGGTTCCACCAGGTTCCACAGCGTCACTGTGGTGCCCAGGCTTCCGTCAGCTTCCCTAGCATCCCCACGGTCTGCAGGGCTCCCCGAGCTTCTGTGCTGGTGTCACAGTGGAGCCAGGGTTCTGTGTAGGTCCCCAGCATCACAAAGGCTCTCCTGGGAGCCACGGGTCACAAAGCAGCGTGGGTTCTGTGCAGCCCCGCTGTGTCACAGTGGCCGCTGGCTTCCACGAGCCCCCGCAGTGTCCCAGTGGCTTTAGGAGTGGCTGGCTGGGAGTTGGTGCCCCGCCAGCGGCTGGGGGAGAGGCAGCAGGGACAGCGTGCGGACAGTGCCATGGCCACTTCTGTGGCCACTCGTGTCTCTGTCCCAGGCACAGCCGTGGTGTGGAACACCGGCTCCTTTGGGTGTGCAGGTGGCAGTGATGGCCTGGAGCATGGCTGCTCCCGGGGGACACTCTGGGGCAGGAGGCTGCTGGAGATTCATCGCCACACGCTGCAGCTCCTTGTCATGAGGTGCTCGGAGTGATTCTAAAGGCTGTTCCCACCAGGCACTTCTCTGGCTTAGAGCTGTTGAGCTGTCAGCGGGAACGCAAAGGCCAAGCTCGGGAGCCTTTTGTCCTGGTGCCTTTCGTGTGTGAGCAGCCCCTGGTGCCGTTGTCTTTGGATCCTGACTCTGCGAGAGGGAAGGCTTAGGATGGTGCCTAGAGCTGAGAAGGAAAGTGCCCAGAGCAGCGTGTGTGCTGCTGGTTTGAGGGCTGCACTTGAAGTTGTAGGCAGCAAGAGCTTTCTCAGCTGGCCCTTTTGTGAGCCCTGCTTTTGCCACATGGCTTCAAGTGTGTGGTGGGACTCTGGGAGAGGGAAAAGATTTGTTAGGGCAAAGGAGTTCATCTTGCTCTTGGAGTGTGGGTGCAAAGAAGAGTCTGCACTTGCAAGGGGAAGATGAGGGAAATCTTTTTGTCCTGACACCGTTGATTTGAGAGCAGGGAAGTTTCCAAGTTGCCTCTGCCCTTGGGCTGCTTTCGAGCTGGGCTCGCAGTGATTCCTTCTTCTGCAAGTGGGCAGCGCTATCGGGTGCTTGTTTCCATGAGCGCTGACAGTGCCCAGGAAAAAGCCAAGCGCTTGGCTGGTGCGGCCCCAGTGGTGCGCGAGCAGTCGGTGGAAGAGCTCGGCTGTGCACCCTGCCTCTTGGAGACATAAAGGAATGTGATCCTGCATGTAGCAGGGAGGGAGGAGGAATCGTTTTTGCTGTTGGCTGTGCAGTTTCTAGGCTGCAAAAGAAAAGGCAATTCCAGCACGGCCTCTTTCTTTAGAACCTTTTCTGTGCCATCAGCTGCTCAGCATGGAACTCACACCCTCTGAAATGCATCCAAATCCCTGAAGATATGCTTCTTCTCTCAAGCTCAGTGTACCATCTTACCCTCTCATTTTTGCATATGCCAAACCCCCTTCCAAACATCCAGCAGATGCTTGTCAAGAAAAAGTCCTAGAACAAAAAGCCACTGCTGGCTTTCATAGCCCCTTTGCTGTCTAGGAACTAGAGGAAACAAGCTCGTGAAACGCACTTTCTTTCTCAACTCCATCGAGCGCATCCTTCTCTCCAGGTGGCAGAGTCCTTGGCGGAAGTGAAGCATCTCCAGCTGCAGTTCAGACTGAGCCATGTGCCAGGACAGGAAACATTTGCTGACCTTCCCTCTTCCCTGTGCAACATGATTCTCGCAGCCCAGTCACTTTCACACACCTTCGGTATCCCTGAGTCCAAGCACCTAAAGCTCCCACAGACAGACGTGTCAGGAAGGAACACGTTCCAAAAGCACCCCCTTCTCTTATCAGCATATACATTGTGCACAACACGCTGCGGCACTGAACTGATTTTGGGGGGTCGTGTGTCCCCCCCAGCCCCGCTGTCACTCTGCCCCTGCCCGGCTGCTCCCAGTGTTCCCAGGAAGGCTTCCCAGTTCGCCCCGGTCCCGTTGATTGGGGAACAGTGGGAAGGGACTTTGGGGGATCCCGCGCGGGGACCGAGAGTGGAGGGGGCGGAACCGGCGCCAGGATGGATCGGGAATGGGGACCCCCGTGTGTCACCCTTGTGTCGCCCCCCCGGGGGGGTCCTTGGGAGGCACCTCAACCCCAAATCGGCACCCAGCGAACCCCAAAGGCGCAGAGGCCCCCCCCCTAAGCCGCCCCACAGCCCCCACCGACCAACCAAAATTGCCCGCGAGTATCAGATAATCAGAGAAGGCGCTGAACAACCTTCAGCCAATCAGAGCGCGCGGCGCTGGTGACTCACCAGTTGCCAGGCAGACCCGCAGCGCCCGGCGCTCCCCACCCGGACCCCACCTGCGCCCCCTCTCGCCCCCAGCGCCCCCCGCCAGGGGAATTTGAGGAGGGGGCGCGTGGGGGGCTCCCAGGCCGGGCCCACAGCCCAGCCCTGCCCCAGCCCGACCTGCCCCGACTCCATCCCGGCTCCTCCCGCCGGATGCGACCGCGCTGGGAAAACGGGGGGCCAAGGGTGGGCACTGGGCCCGGGGGGAGCAGGAGAAGGGATGGGGGAGGAGGAGAAGGAGAAGGAGGCATCTTTTAATGGTATTTTATTGAGTCTCATTTTTTAGAGACCAGGATCAATACTCCCCGGGCGTCGGGGCGAGTCCCTCAGGGCTGTGGGGCCCTGCTGCCGGCTCACCCCGTGCCAGCCCAGCGCCAGCGCTCAGCGGGGCTTTGGCTTCCCGTGCCCTTTCCCGTGCCCTTTCCCGTGTCCCCAGCCCAGCGTCACCACCCTCGTGTCCCCAGGTCGTGCCCCACCCCTCCCCCCCTCCCCCTCTGTCGAGACATGGAGGATGAGCATTTCCCCACCATCCACCCCAAAGGTTCCCCCGAGGCCATTTCCTCCCGTCCTTTCCCTTGGGAGCAGAGCCCCAGCCCTCCTGGCTGCCCTCTCCTGTAAGGGACTTGGAGAGAGCCAGCTCCCCCCTGAGCCTCCTTTCCTCCAGGCTCAGCCCCCTCAGATCCCTCAGCTGCCCCTCAGAAGTCCTCCAGACCCTTCCCCAGCTCCATTCCCATCTCTGGACATGCTCCAGCCCCTCCATGTGTTTCTTGAAGTTTGAAGCCCAATCGCTGCCCTGTCGCTGCAGGTGCCAAAACCCCAGCGAGACTCCTTGGAAATGGGGGTAGAGAGGAGCCCTTCAAAGGGAAACGGGTGCAAAAATGCTCCCAATGGCCGAGCGGGTTTGCTGTGGCTGCGGGAGGAAGAGATGCTCCGGGACTCCGCCTCGGCCCCGGAGCGGAGCGGCCCGTGCTGCCCCGGGGCGCGCGGGGCTCGGCCGTGGGGCGCGCGGGGGGGAACGGACAAACGGGCACCGGACACACGGACACGCGGACAAACGCTCCCAGCGCTTCAGCGGCAGCGGCAGCAGCGGCAGCAGCGGCAGCAGCGGCAGCAGCGGCACAAGAGCAGCAGAAGAGCAGCGAGTCCACGAACCCTCTGCGTCCCTTCTCCTGCTCCTCCTCTCCCTCTCCCAGTGTCTCGCACCCTCTCCCGCTCTCCCTTTCGTTCCCCAACCCCGCCTCCCGCGGCCTCCCTCTCCCCACGCCCGGCCGGGCCATGCCCCCGGCCCGCCCCCGGCCCCGGGCGGGGCTGCCCCCTCCCCGCCCCCGGGCGTCCCGCCGCGGTCCCGCCTCCGCCCGGCTCTCGCCGTCCTGGCTGTGGCGCTGCTGGGCGGGCATCAGTGCCTGGCTCCTGGGCACCATCGCCAGCCCCTGGCTCCGGCTGGCCCGACCCCGACCCCGACCCCTACCCCCACCCCGACCCCGGCCTCGGCTCCTGCCGGGGCCCGCCGGGGACACAGGCGGCGCGGCCGCTCCCGCCGCCTCCGCAGCGTCTTCCCCGCTCCGAAGTCCGCCGCTCTCGAGCGCGGCCGCCGGCCCCGAGCCGCCGGTGTCCGCTTCAAAAGGGCCAACATGTGGGGATGGCCGGCCCGGGGCGGTTGAGCGGCGCTCGGGGGCCGTTCCTGGCCCCGGGCCGAGCGCTGACGGCCGCGTCTCGCCGGCAGGGAAGGCGCAGCAGGGCCTGAAGGAGCGGTACCGGCTGGGTTCGCTGCTGGGGCGCGGCGGCTTCGGCAGCGTCTTGGCGGCGACGCGGCTCTCGGACGGCGCCCCGGTGAGTGGCGGGGCCGGCGGCGGGCGCAGGAGGCGGGGGGCAAAGGAGGAGAAGAAGCATGGGGCTCGGCACGGCGGGCGGCGAGCTCAGCCCGCTGCTCCCCTTGCCTTGCAGGTGGCCATCAAACGGGTGCCATGGAACCGCATCCACCATTGGGGCCAGCTGGTGAGTGAGCGAGGGGCAGCGGGAGAAGCCGGGGCGCGACGGGCGGGGATGAGCCGAGGCCCGGCAGGGTGGAAGCCGCCAGAACGCCTCGAGGGAGAGCGGCCGTGGGGCCAGCGGAGCGCGCAGAGCGTCCCCGGCTGGCTGAGGGCTTGCCGAGCCCCGGCACGGCATCGGCCCCGCTGACGGCATCGTGCTCCTCCCACAGCCCGACGGCACCCGAGCACCGCTGGAGATCGTGCTGCTGGGCAAGGTGTCCGCTGGCTTCCCCGGCATCGTCCAGCTCCACGAGTGGCTGGAGCTCCCCAGCAACGTGGTGATGGTGCTGGAGCGCCCGGAGCGGTCTCAGGACCTCCTGCACTTCATTTGGGCACGGGGCTTCCTGTGCGAGGAGGTGGCGCGGCACCTGTTCCGCCAGGTGCTGGAGGCCGTGCGGCACTGCACCAGCTGCGGGGTCCTGCACCGGGACATCAAACCGGAGAACATCCTGGTTGACCTGGCCACCGGGCAGGCCAAACTCATCGACTTTGGCTGTGGCACCTACCTGCAAGCTGAAGCCTACACCAGCTTTGCAGGTGAGCCCACGCAGGGGGAGGCTCCTGGTAGCGGCATCTCAGAGCCCAACAGCTCACAGCCCAAGCCGGCTGGGGATTGTCCCTTTTGCTGCCGGTCATGGCAGCCGGAGTCTTCAGCTGAGCTGCTTTTGAGCGGCGCTGGCTGAGGGCCCATCTTCCAGCCCTGCTGGCAGCCTTTGCCAGCCACTCTGCCCAGGACTGGCGCTGGGGCTGGGGCAGCCAGCGCCACAGAAACACCCGTGGGTGGGGGTAGCAGAGAGGGGGGGCCAGAACCTGTGCTCCAGCCCGTTTGGTGTGCAGGCGAGACAGGGCTCGGACCGCTCTGCTGCCCGTGCTTGCCTTGGCTTAAGAATGGTTTCTGGGGCAGTGCAGGCAGGGAGGATGAAAGCGTGGTTTTCCCCAGCACGGAGTGGGTTTTTCCTTTGCATGGAATGCTCGGGCCTTGCCGGGGCTTCCGCTGCCCTCTTGCGACACCAGCGGCTTCTTTTCCAACCCCCAGTTTGTACACAAGTCCCCGGTGCTGGCGAGAGGGCAGCGGGTGCGGCCCCCGCAGGCCCAGGGATGCTGGGGTGAGGCTCTGGGAGCAGGCAGCGTCCCCCTGAAGAACTCCATCTCTATTCCACAGGAACACCGTCCTACAGCCCCCCGGAATGGACGCACCTCGGCTGGTACCACGGCGAGGCAGCGACCGTCTGGTCCCTGGGCATCGTGCTGCACCAGATGGTCTGCGGGGAGCACCCTTTCAGGAGGGGCTGGAACAGCACCTGGGGCCGGCTCTCGCTCCCACGACGGCTCTCTCCAGGTGGATCCTCGTCTCTGCAGCACGGGGGGAATAGCAGTGCTGGGAGACAGCAGCGGGCTCAGGAGCATGCCACACTGGCAGCTGCTGAGGAGGTGGCAATGTCCTGCTCCCCTCCAAAAGAAAGAATTGGTGGCAAAGTTTAGGCACAGCCCTGAGCACACGCAGCACGGCCTGGCCATGGCAAGAGTGGGGCAAAGCGGACAGGAGCCTTCTGCAACTGACTGGTGCTTTCTGCTTTCTCTGCGCAGAGTGCCAGGATGTCATCCGACGGTGTTTATCCGTGCTCTCCTCGGAAAGGCCCTCATTAGAAGACCTGTCCTGTGATCCTTGGATGCAGGATATTCACGTGCCGTAGGAGAAGGGAGAGAGCCACACGCACGCTTTGAGCCAGGGAGCCGGTAAGTTCCAGCTGCACACGTGCCTTGGCAAGAGGCAGCAAAGAAAGGCAGAGTTTTTGTCCTGCCTGAATCGCTGCGCAGGGCTCCTCAGCTGGGCACGCGCAGCCCTGCTGCTGGAGCTGAGCTGCTCTTCCCAGCACTGGTGGCCCCCATGCCAGCTGCTTTTGCTTGTCCTGCTTCAGCAACAGCCGGGGCCCTGGGCAGAGCACTGACAGCCTGCTCCAGCCCCAGGGAAGAAGAAGCCCCTGGAGAAGCTGTGCCAGGTGCGGCTGCTGCTGCTGGAGACATGGAGGGTGACATCAAGGATGACAAGCTCTTCTTCCACCTGGCAAGCTGAAGATGATGGACTTCAATTGTGGCACCTTCTCCAAAGCCAGGCTCCACGGCGAATTTGCAGATGAGTCCACACGCAGGGGGCTGCTCCCAGATTTGTGCATTGCACAGCCTGGCCGGGAAGCAAAGGTTCCCCCCTTTGCTGGGGCGGATGCAACCAATTCTTCAGTCGGCTGCCAAGCTGCTTTTTGGCAGGGCTGGGGGGATAGGCTGGGCTGGTTTTGAACTGGGAGTCTGCTCCTGGCCCTGCCAACAGCCCCCAGCACCCACCGTGCCCCACGTTGGGGCTGGGGCAGCCGGCCCGACACAAAGCAAGCCCCATGGTGGGAGCAGAGGTTGGACACCAGAAGTTGTGCATGGGCTGCTTTGCTCTGCAGGCAGGGAAGGGCTTGGGCTGCTCCACTGCCCTTGTTGGCTTTGGGCTCAGCATGACTTTTGGGGGCAGTGCAGGAGGAAGGGAGAAAGCATGAGCTGCCCTGGCCCGTGGGTGGGTTTTTCCCTCGCATGGCGGGCTTGGGCCTTCCTCAAGGCCCCAGCAGAGAGAAGATTTTTTACCTTTTTCCTTGTTTCCCCTTTTTGTCTGTAATCTCTTTTCATTGATTTATGGTTTGTTTTTCCAAAGGAAGCCTTCTAGGTGCTGTCGGGTCCGGATGGCGAAGTGCTTGGGAGCAGCTGCGGCGTGGGTGGGACGTGCCCTTGGAGAAGGCTGAGGACAGCGTTTGGGAGCAGCTTTTCTTCTGGCGGCGGGAGGCGTGAGGTGGGTGCCCGTCCTCTTGGCACGGCTGGGATAAGGGCTTTTGGGAGACGGCAGCGAGCGCAGCAGCATCCCGCTCTGGGCAGCTGCTGAGGAGGTGGCTGTGCCACGGCCGGCTGCAGGCTGGGCACGTGTCCTGCCCTCCTGCTCTCCTGCCAGAGGCAGCAATGCTGGGCAGCTTTGGGCAGCGCTCTGAGCACGGCCAGCACGGCCTGGGCACCGCGGGCGGCTGGGACAAGGGGGACGGGAGCCTTCAGCTGACGGGCGCTTTCTGCTTTCTCTCCTTGCAGCCGGGCTCTGTGGATGCTGAGGCTGCTCTGGGCTCCGCCAGGGCTCTGCTGCGGCTCAGCCCCGGGGCCACGAGAAGCCAAAGAAGAAACGCCGTGACCTGCAGCAGAGACGTGCCCGAGCAGCTCGGCAGTGCAGCTCACGTTTGCAGAGCGTGCACCTGCAGGGGAAAATATGACACCCCCCAATAACAAACTTGTTCAGTAACTTCTGAAATGAAATCAGTCTGGGATGACCCCCAATGACATTTTTCAGCTTGCTCAAGCTGAAGCTCAGCCCTTCTCTGAACAGTTCTCTCCCCCACCTGCCTTTTGCTCCACAAGTGCTCCCTCTTTCCCCCAGTGAGTTCCCAGCTCACTGCAGTCCCCATTGCACTGTAGCCTTCCTTGATGCCCCTGGCCACGAGGAAGAGCGAGCCCCAGGTTTAGGGACTCATGTAGTCACTGCCTGAAGAACAGCAATGTCTCAGAGGTCTGGTGAGATTTGGGTGTCATTCAGAGCTGCTCTCCAGGCCTCAGCTCTGCTCACTGCTGGGTTCCCACTCCCTTTTCCTCGTTCTTCACAGAGCAGGATGAGCTCTGTGAATGCCCTTGACTCTCGCCACTCTTCCCAGCCCAGCCACCCAGCCCAGTTAGGCTTAAGATGGAGCTTCTTTGTCTCCTCTGGCACCCCAGTGCAGTCCCCTCTGCGGGGAGCAGCAGCCCCAGAGCGCAGCACACAGCAGTGCAGGCCGCACCTGGAGCAGCTCCCTGCAGCCATGGCCCGGCTCTTTGTGGCAACCAAATGCTCCCTGTGTGCAGCTGTCCCTGGAGGATGGTCCCAGGGCAGAGCCCAGCCGGGCTCCCACTGCATCCCCTGGAGCCTGGGGCAGACAGCGCTCGCAGAGCTGAGGTTCATGGTGAGCACCCAGAGCTGTGGCTCGCAGTCGGTGTTTGCAAGCGTTGTGATCTCATCTCCTGTGACCTGTGGGGAAAAGGAGCTGTGCAGCCAGGCCAGCGCTGCTCCTCTGGGCAGGGACGAGGCTGAAGGCCTTTCCTGTTGCCGAGGAGGCGGCATTAAGCCTTAGCGGGGCCTGGCAGCTGTGGAGCCGGATCTCGCCCGCTGTCCGGGACTCGCTGCCCACCAACCGCCCCCACCCGCCGCGCTCCGTTCTGCAGGGACAGAAGGCTCTGGCTGTGCGAGGCTTTCCATCACGTCTGTGTACCCGTGGCTCTGCAACGCACACGGAGAGGGAAAGTGTCAGTCACGGTGCTGGCACACTCCTTCCTTTCCATACAGGACACGTCCCTGCGCACCCCGTGTGCGGATCTATTCAAAGGACAGGCGTGGATAGAGATTTCCCACGGAGCTCTGACTCTGGCGGAAGTCACCTTGTCAGCCAGCAGCCAGGGGATTTGTTTCCCAGCTCTGTGTCAGTCGGTGCCCAAGAGCTGAAGGGAGCAGCATGTAGAAGCAGTTCCCAGATTTCTAGGCAGGCAGCGGAGCTGACAAGCATCCGCGTAACTCGCCGTGTTCATCGGGAGGGGCTGCTGCTTCTTTGGGAGTACGGCACAACGGAGACACGAGACTTGGAAAAATCCCAGCTCCCTGTGGATTTGTGCAGCAGGGCTGGGGCTGCTCCCAAAGATCCCCCGCCCCAATGACACAGCCGGACATGGGCTGAGGCAGGGCTGGATCAGGCTTTCTTGTCCACCTGCATGCCAGGAGGGAGCACAAAATCTACCTGCATTCTCTGCAGCGTGCCATCCTGGAGCAGAGCCATTCCCAAAGGAAGCCGTGAGCCCGTGACAAGCCAGTGCCGCAGTGGGATCCTAGCAGCGCTTGTGGAAGCTGGGAGAGAGGAGCCCACCTGGAGCAGGTTCCTGCCAGGATTAATCATCCCGTGGCTTCCCACCAGGGTCTCCTTGCTTCCAAAAGGCCCCAGAGTGTCACCGTGGCCCCTCGGTTCCACCAGGTTCCACAGCGTCACTGTGGTGCCCAGGCTTCCGTCAGCTTCCCTAGCATCCCCACGGTCTGCAGGGCTCCCCGAGCTTCTGTGCTGGTGTCACAGTGGAGCCAGGGTTCCGTGTAGGTCCCCAGCATCACAAAGGCTCTCCTGGGAGCCACGGGTCACAAAGCAGCGTGGGTTCTGTGCAGCCCCGCTGTGTCACAGTGGCCGCTGGCTTCCACGAGCCCCCGCAGTGTCCCAGTGGCTTTAGGAGTGGCTGGCTGGGAGTTGGTGCCCCGCCAGCGGCTGGGGGAGAGGCAGCAGGGACAGCGTGCGGACAGTGCCATGGCCACTTCTGTGGCCACTCGTGTCTCTGTCCCAGGCACAGCCGTGGTGTGGAACACCGGCTCCTTTGGGTGTGCAGGTGGCAGTGATGGCCTGGAGCATGGCTGCTCCCGGGGGACACTCTGGGGCAGGAGGCTGCTGGAGATTCATTCCCCACACGCTGCAGCTCCTTGTCATGAGGTGCTCGGAGTGATTCTAAAGGCTGTTCCCACCAGGCACTTCTCTGGCTTAGAGCTGTTGAGCTGTCAGCGGGAATGCAAAGGCCAAGCTCGGGAGCCTTTTGTCCTGGTGCCTTTCGTGTGTGAGCAGCCCCTGGTGCCGTTGTCTTTGGATCCTGACTCTGCGAGAGGGAAGGCTTAGGATGGTGCCTAGAGCTGAGAAGGAAAGTGCCCCGAGCAGCGTGTGTGCTGCTGGTTTGAGGGCTGCACTTGAAGTTGTAGGCAGCAAGAGCTTTCTCAGCTGGCCCTTTTGTGAGCCCTGCTTTTGCCACATGGCTTCAAGTGTGTGGTGGGACTCTGGGAGAGGGAAAAGATTTGTTAGGGCAAAGGAGTTCATCTTGCTCTTGGAGTGTGGGTGCAAAGAAGAGTCTGCACTTGCAAGGGGAAGATGAGGGAAATCTTTTTGTCCTGACACCGTTGATTTGAGAGCAGGGAAGTTTCCAAGTTGCCTCTGCCCTTGGGCTGCTTTCGAGCCGGGCTCGCAGTGATTCCTTCTTCTGCAAGTGGGCAGCGCTATCGGGTGCTTGTTTCCATGAGCGCTGACAGTGCCCAGGAAAAAGCCAAGCGCTTGGCTGGTGCGGCCCCAGTGGTGCGCGAGCAGTCGGTGGAAGAGCTCGGCTGTGCACCCTGCCTCTTGGAGACATAAAGGAATGTGATCCTGCATGTAGCAGGGAGGGAGGAGGAATCGTTTTGCTGTTGGCTGTGCAGTTTCTAGGCTGCAAAAGAAAAGGCAATTCCAGCACGGCCTCTTTCTTTAGAACCTTTTCTGTGCCATCAGCTGCTCAGCATGGAACTCACACCCTCTGAAATGCATCCAAATCCCTGAAGATATGCTTCTTCTCTCAAGCTCAGTGTACCATCTTACCCTCTCATTTTTGCATATGCCAAACCCCCTTCCAAACATCCAGCAGATGCTTGTCAAGAAAAAGTCCTAGAACAAAAAGCCAGTGCTGCCTTTCATAGCCCCTTTGCTGTCTAGGAACTAGAGGAATCAAGCTAGTGAAACGCACTTTCTTTCTCAACTCCACAGAGCGCATCCTTCTCTCCAGGTGGCAGAGTCCTTGGCGGAAGTGAAGCATCTCCAGCTGCAGTTCAGATTGAGAGATGTGCTGATGCCTTTTCCTGGTCTTAAAATCAAGAGTCACACATGGTTAGAAGTGGAAAATGGATTTTAGCTTGGTATTTATTTTAAGGATCCTTAGGTATACACGTCTAGGTCATATGCATCGAGATGCACTCCGCCGAATCTATCTCTTGCTCTCTCTGTGTCCCCCCCCCCCGCCAACACTGGGTATAACATTATAGGTTTTACTAATTAGCATATCTATCGTAGATTCCCCAATGAGAGACTCAACTGAGCCCCCTTCCCCAAGGAACCTTCCCCTGGATGGTTCTATCTTGGTTTACAGAATGTGTTCTGGAGAGGACCTTGGGGTCTGGGGCACACTGATCCCTAGCTCCAAAGCTTCTAAAATTTTTAGTCTCTTAGCTTGACAAACAAGTCCAAGAATGTAAGCAAAAAGCACTAGGAATACAGACGTTGTAAAAAAGTATAACGGGTATAAAAGAAAAGGCAAAAATCTTCATGGCATCATTTCCCCCCTTTTAGAGACTAACAAACCTCTATCCTTCTAGTTCTTACTCTACTCTATTTTTTACCCGCAGAACTGGTTTACACAACCGGCTGCTCCACAGGAAATTACATAGATAATAACTACTATTACAACTATTATGAATATTTCTTTTACCCAGGCCCAGTTTGTAACCATGAGGTGAGGGTATCAAAAATATGATCAAATTTTAAGGTGTTATTTCTAGAAGCTACTTCATGTAGAATTTGAGTTCTCTTCCAAATTTCATCCAAGTCTTTCTTAATTCTTCTATTAAAATGCTAATCAATGGCCAGTGACACTTCCCATCTAGGGGCGGTAACTGAGTACAGATTTAGCAATCGCTTTTATTAAGAATTTTGGACACATTTTAGATCACACTCTTATGTAAATCATGGGGTGAACCCTGAATCATGGTTACCAGTTGGGCAAACAGCAAACATGTAAAAAACAGTTTAAACTGCATCTTTCTGATTTGTATCAGTCTCTGTCTTCTTGGTGATTTCGGGAGCAGAAGCTTTCTTCACCCTGGAGTAGTGAATCCACGGTCCCTTGCTAGCAACCTTGACCGCAGTAAAAGTGGTCAGCAAAACTTGGAATGGTCCCTTCCACTTGGCTTGCAAGGGGTCGCTGTCCCACCACTTGATGTAGACCCAGTCTCCAGGCTGGAACGGATGAGCAGCTGTGTCCAATCCTATTGGTTTGGAGAACACGACGAATCCCTGGAGCTTCTGCAAAGTGGAACTCAGAGCCATTAAATATTTTTGCAAATCATTTTTACCTCTCATATGAATTTCCCCTGGGATATGTGGAACCTGGTATGGCCTGCCATATAATATTTCATAGGGACTGATGTTGTCCCTTCGCCTTGGCTGTATGCGGACTCTTAGCAAGGCTATAGGCAGGGCTTGAACCCACGTCATGGATGTCTCTTGACAAATCTTGCAAATCTGGGTTTTGAGGGTCCCATTCATGCATTCAACTTTGCCACTTGCCTGGGGCCTGTATGGTGTGTGCAGGTCCCAGGTAAGTCCTAAAATCCTGCTAACTTCCCCAACCACTGTTGCAACAAAATGTGGTCCCCTATCTGATGACATTCCCAAAGGAACCCCAAATCTTGGTATTATATGATTGAGCAAAGCTTTCACTACTTCTTTTGCTGTGTTGGTGCGACAGGGGAAAGCCTCAGGCCATCCACTGAAGGTGTCAACCAGTACCAGTATATACCTGCATCCCTCTTTGCATGGCATCTCAGCAAAATCTATTTGCCAATAATCTCCTGGGAGATCTCCTGTCTTTGTCACTCCTAACACAACTCTCTTGCTTGTGTCAGGGTTGTTTTTACAGCAGGTTTCACACTTGCTTGTTACAGATTGTACAATATCAGTCATTCTTCGCCCTATTACTACTTTCTTCAAATGTTTTAAAAGATTTTCTGTTCCCCAGTGGGTACTTTCATGCTCTCGTTGGGCTATTTCCAGAAGGATCAGGGGTGGAACTACGACTTGTCCTACTGGGGTAACAGCCCACACACCTTCTTTGATTTCAGCCTTAAGGAACTTAATTGATTTGTGATCCCTCTGATCATATTTTGGGGTAAATGATGACAAATCTATCTCTTTCTGTGGTACCACTGAAAAAATGCCTTTTTCTGCAATCCCCCTGGCTGTTTTGTCAGCAAAACAATTTCCCAGTTCGGGGGCTGTTTTCCCATTTTGATGACCCTTGCAATGCATGATAGCCACTTCCATAGGCTTCCAAATGCTCTGTAAAAGTGCAAGAATTTGTTTAGCATGCTTAACCTCATTACCTTGAGCAGTCAGCAGGCCATGTTCCTTCCAAATAGCTCCGTGGGCATGCACAACGCTGAAGGCATATTTGGAATCAGTCTGTATGTTCACTTTCTTCTCTTCACTCAGTTCTAGAGCTCTCGTTAGTGCAATGAGTTCAGCTTTCTGTGATGATACATCTGGAGGCAAGGCTTTTGCCTCAATGATTTTATCTGAGGTGGTTACGGCGTAACCGGTCATCCTCCTACTGTTTCTCATGAAGCTGCTCCCATCAGTGTACAATTCCCAGTCTGGATCTTTCAAAGGAACATCTTTCAGGTCTGGTCTGCTGGAATAAGTTTCCTCTATTGTCTGCAAACAATCATGCTCAGGCACACTGTCAAGTAATGTGGATGATAAAAACATCGCAGGGTTTACCACAGAAGTTGTCTTTAGAGTAACATCATCCTGTTCCAACAACACAGATTGGTTTTTGAACATCCTGCTAGGGGAGAGCCAGTGTCCCCCCTTTTGCTCCAGCACGTTTATCACTGCATGGGGTACATACACGACAATGTGCTGCCCAAGGGTGAATTTACGGGCCTCCTGTATCAGAAGGACTGTTGCTGCCACAGCTTTCAAGCATCCTGGCCAACCCTGGGCTACATTGTCTAGTTGTTTTGAGAAATAGGCCACAGCTCTTCGCTGGTCTCCAAGGTGCTGTGCCAGTACCCCCAGAGCAACATTCAGTCGCTCATGTGTAAAGAGTTCAAAAGGTTTAGTCAAGTCTGGCAGCCCCAGAGCTGGGGCTGACATCAAGGAATGTTTCAGCTGTTTAAATGCAGCTCTGGCATTCTTTGTCTACATAATTGTCCCTTTTTCAGCTGCTTTAAGGACCTCATATAAAGGTCTCACCAGTATACTGTAGTTGGATATCCACAGGCGACACCAACCTACCATTCCCAGGAAGGCCTGCAACTCCCTTACGGTATGGGGCTCTGGAAGTCGGCAGATGGTTTCTTTCTGTTCTCTGCTGAGTTGTCGATGTCTACAGAAAATTTCCAGGCCCAGGTATACTACTGTTTCCCTGGCAACCTGTGCCTTCTCTTTCGAGACTCAATACCCACTTTGGCCCAAAAAGTTCAACAGACTGACAGTGAGCTCGATGCAGTCATCTCGTGTCTTGGCTGCTATCAAGATGTCATCAACATACTGGAGCACTGCTCCTCCTGGTTCTTGTTTCCTCCAGTCCTCAAGCTCCTTTGCCAGCTGGTTTCTGAATGTGGTCGGGCTGTTTTTGAATCCTTGTGGTAAAACTGTCCAGGTGAGCTGGGTCTTCCTCCCTGTTTCTGGATTCTCCCACTCAAAAGCAAAGAGTTCTTGGCTATTCTTATGCACAGGAATGCAGAAAAAGGCATCCTTGAGATCTAAAACAGTGAACCACCCTAATTCATTTGTTAGTGTTGTCAAAAGTGTGTAAGGATTTGCTACCACTGGGTGTATGTCCTCTGTTATCTTGTTGATTTCCCTCAAATCCTGTACCAACCTGTAGCTTTTACCATCAGCTTTCTTTACTGGCAAGATTGGTGTGTTGTACCTGGATTCACATTCTACTAACAACCCAAATTTGAGAAACTTTTCAATCACAGGTACCAATCCCTTACGAGCTTTTAATTTCAGAGGATATTGTCTTTGTCTTACTGGTGTAGCCCCCGCTTTGAGTGTGATACTCACAGGTTCAGCTTTTTTGGATTTCCCAGGAGAATCATTGGCCCACACTATTTGAATGACAGCCTCTTCAACTTCTTTGGGAATTTTTCCATGGCATTCCTGTACAAGTATAGCAGCTGCTTCGATAATTTTAGATTCTGGGATTATAACTTTCACTCCTCCTTCCTTTGAAAACTTAATTTCTGCTTCCAATTTTTCCAATAAATCTCTGCCTAACAATGGCATTGGGGAATTTGGCATATACTGGAACTGGTGAGTGACCCAGTGTTTTCCCAATTTAAATGTTAAAGGTTGGAAAAAAGGCCTTGTTTCACTTACCCCTGTAGCTCCAATCACATCCACAGTGTCTTGACTCAGTTTACCTTTTAAAGTATTTAACACAGAATATGTTGCCCCTGTATCAACCAGAAATTCAACATCATCATTTCCCAGCTTAGCTACAACCAAAGGCTCTGCTGGAGTAGTTACCTTCGGTCCCCGTCAGTCCGTATTTACAGTTAGTTCTGAAACTGGGGGCTTCTTTTCTGCTCGTGATGGACACTCATTTTTCCAGTGCCCCCGTTTTTTTGCAAATTGCGCATTGGTCCTCAGATAGGGGAAAAAGGGGACCCCTTTTTGATGTCTCAGATGACTTTTCCTTATCATACCTCTTGTAGTGGGGTTTATGATGTTTGTCTACTAAGTCCCTGTTCTGGTATACCTTCCAGGCTACAGTCAACAATTTACTTATGTCCGGTGGCCCATCTATCTCTTGTAGCTTTTTCTTTATGTCATTAGCAGATTGACCTATAAACAAGTAAGCCAGGTGGATCTGCTGCTCAGGTGAGTCAGGGTCTAAGGTAGTGTATTTTTGTGCAGCCTCTTTAAGCCTATTTAGAAACTCTGTGGGGGTTTCATTTGGATTTTGTTTGATTTCATATAACCTAGCCTAATTCACTGCTTTAGGAACGGCACATTTTAACTCAACAACCACCCATTTTTGGTATCACTTCAGCTTTTCCATCTGTTCTGGGACATTAGGATCCCAGTTAGGGTTTGCTAGGGGGTAGATATCATTAACTGACCTTTGAAGACTCCCAGTTGCAATTTGAGTTTCTATAGCAGATATAGCAGCTTTTTGACCATTTCTCTCTCTGTTTTATCCAATAATTCACCTAGTATAACATTTAGATCACCCCAATCTGGGTTTTGGGATTTTATGGCTATTTCTACACGCATAGCTACTCTCTCTGGGTTGTCCCTGTACTTCCCAATTGAGTTTTTCCACTGCTGTAATTCTCCGAGAGAAAATGGTACTTTTATATAAATGACTCCTTGATTTCCCACAGCCTGTCTCAGAGGTGCTTCTAATACAAGTTCTTCCTCCCCCCCTTTATCTGTTTTGGACCTTGTGTGTTTAGCGACAGGACTGACTGCTCTCATAACTTCTCGGGCTATCCTGCCCCTCCTTCTACCTCCCTTCCCGTGAGAACCATCTGTATCAAAATCATCCTATTCGCTTTTAATTGAAATTTGTTCATTGGTTTTAAAACTTGTTCCAGACAAATGTTGATCAGGAACTGTCTCGCTCTTTGCGGCAGTGGAGGGGTAGGGAGGCAGGGGCTGCAAGCAGGTTCTCCCGTCCCTAGCTCTGTAAGAGCCGCCTGGGTCGGGGCCATCCCATCTGCCCTCAGCTTTAACACTGCCTGTGCCGCAGGGTAGGGAGAGTGAGCGGCTCCTCCTGTCTCTGGCTCGGAAACCTGAGGTTCTCTGTATTGGGGAATGCCGCTGCAATTGCCCGTGTCCATTTCTACCTTCACTTCTGTGTTCAGGGTACTCGGGGAAAGGCGGCCAGCCTGCCCCTTCCCCTCCTCCTTCCCTGTCTCTGCCTCTGGACCGGTTAGGGGGCGGTGGCAAATCCACCCCTTCTCCGCCTCTGGGGCAGTCAGGGGGCGGTGGCCAATCCACCCCTTCTCTGCCTCTGGGGCAGTCAGGGGGCAGTGGCCAATCCACCCCTTCCCTGCCTCTGGAAAAGTCAGGGGGCGGTGGCCAATCCGCATCTCCCCTACCTCCGCGCCCGCCCTCCGCCCCTGACAAGACTGGGGATGGGGGGGCCCAGCGCCGCTCCTCCGGCTTGGGGCTGGCCGCCTGCTCCCTCCCCTGCCCCCGCTCGGACAGCGGCAGGGACAGCGGAGGCAGCGGAGGCCGTGGCGGCGGAGCCACCGCTCCCCCATCTCTCTCCTGTGCAGGCTGCCCCGACGGTGGAGTCGGTGGCGGCGGTGGTGGGGGAGCCACTGCTCCCCCATTCCCCCCTTGTGCGGGCTGCCCTGGCGGTTGAACAGGGGGGAGACCCCCCTCATTGCGCAAAGCTGGTGCTACCATATCTGTATCTATCATATTAATTTCTCTGTCCGTATTAGTATACGAGTCAGCTTGCTGCGGCTTTTTCTTTCCCTTTCTCCTCCTCAAAGTCATTTCCATATTACTTTTGTCTACCACATATGCTTCTTCCCTGTTCAAATACATCGTAAAAAGTTCTGCATACCTTAGTTCATCAAACCTACGTAATGATCTCAATTCTACCATCAGGTCATTAATGATGTTGTTTTCTAAACTCCCATAGTGAGGCCAATTTCCTTGACTTAATTTTAAAGTCGGCCAAACCCGTGTGGACAGTCTGATCAATTCTCGGGTGTCCAAAGTAGTTTTTCGCCCTGTCAGCCATCTCCAATGTTTTATTATCAGCTCTAATGGGCTGTTAGGAGGGATTTTTTCATTCACACCGCCCATGTTTGCTCACAGAAAGGAAGACTCTGCTAGAAGAAAGCTCTTAACTCTGGAATTCAGCCTGCAATCTGGCCTTGGAATTCCAATTTCCCAGGCAGTTTATCTAGGTTACTACACAAACACTTCAAAACAGCACTTTAAAACACTAAAAAGCAACTAGTTTTAGCAAGCACTAAATGCACGTGCGCGAAAATCTGGTCTCAACAGGATTCGAACCCACAACTCCCAACATCCCAACCAACCAACCAACCAACCTCTGAGCCACTCCTGCACCTGCGTAGGGTGCAGCCTCTGGGCTCCTGTGGACTCCACGGAGGGCGTCCCCTCCTTTCCACAGTTTGCTGGGGAAAAGTTTAAGCTTTCCCCTTTTGTGGGCTTTTATGCCCCCAACCTTTCCAACCCCCTCGGAGATCTCCTTTCCTAGTGCTAGCACAGTCTCAGTAGTACTGATCCCCTTTTCACTCACCTCTTTCCGTGCTTCTGCCTTTCCGTGCTTGGTCCTAAAATCCTGGTCACAGTCTTAGATTGTTGCTCCAGCCCCTCTGTAATTTGCCAGCAAAGAGAGGGGCAAAGCAAGATGTGTCCCAACCCAAGACTGCGAGTTTCAAGGTCTTTAGGGTCCCTTCGTGGTCGCCAGCAACTGATGCCTTTTCCTGGTCTTAAAATCAAGAGTCATACATGGTTAGAAGGGGAAAAGGGATTTTACCTTGGTATTTATTTTAAGTATCCTTAGGTGTACACGTCTAGGTCATATGCATCGAGATGCACCCCGCCGAATCTATCTCTGTCTCTCTCTCCTCCCCCCCAACATTGGGTATAACATTATAGGTTTTACTAATTAGCATATCTATCAAAGATTTCCCAATGAGAGACTCAAGTGAGCCCCCCTCCCCAAGGAACCTTCCCTTGGATGGTTCTATCTTGGTTTACAGAATGTGTTCTGGAGAGGACCTTGGGGTCTGGGGCACACTGATCCCTAGCTCCAAAGCTTCTAAAATGTTTAGTTTCTTAGCTTGACAAACAAGTCTAAGAATGTAGGCAAAAAGCACTGGGAATACAGAAGTTGTAAAAAGGTATAACAGGGGTATAAAAGAAAAGGCAAAAATCTTCATGGCATCACTCCCAGGTACCTGC
Organism: Corvus moneduloides; assembly: GCF_009650955.1. Taxonomy (NCBI): domain Eukaryota; kingdom Metazoa; phylum Chordata; class Aves; order Passeriformes; family Corvidae; genus Corvus; species Corvus moneduloides. The sequence goes on along the minus strand of NW_022436898.1, from coordinate 7,236 downwards.
AGGCAGTGCCCTCAGCCCTGCTGGGCTGGCAGAGGAGCTGCTCCTCAGCAGAGCTGCCTCTTTGAAGCTCTCCTTGGTTGCCAGAAGCTTGAGAGTTCCCTCTGTGCCAGGAGCCCGGCCCAGCTCAGCAGCACAGCAGCAGCAGCACAAGGACTTTAATGACCCTCTCGGGGCTTTGGTGTTGTTCACATCAGACTCAGTCCCTCAGAGTGTCTTCAAAAAACTTCTCAAGAACTCAAAGATTCAAAGTCCAAAGTTTCTTTGACTTTTAATGGGTCCCATCAGGACACGACTCATGTGAAAGTGTGCCCAGGTTCCAGTGAGAGCAGAACTCTGGAGGCAGCGATGGCAGGTGGGGACAAGCAAGGGAAAGGTGTCTCTGGTGCTGAGCGAACCTGGCTGTGTTCCATGAGTGCAAAGGGCCAAGGCCTGAGCCCCAGCCCCTGGCAAGGCAGATCCTGTCCCTCCCTCAGTGCTCAGGGCTCTTCCCGGGGCACTGGGATGTGGGGATGGGCAGTGCCCAGGGCAGCACCAGGGGGTGGCCCCTGCCAAGCTGCTGGGCAGGGACAAGGAGGCACTGAGGCCCCAGGGCTGCAGGGGTCACTTGTCCCCTCCTGGCCTCAGGGCCAGGGCCAGCAGCCGTGGCCAAAGGGCTGCACAAGTTGGCTCTGTCAGGGCCTTGCAGCTGCTGCCCATCCCTCTGCCCTCTCCAGCCCAGGCTGTCCCACGGTGTCCCTGCCCTGTGCCTCTGTCCCTGCAGGCTGTCCTCATCCCCCCGGCTGCCCCACCTGGCTGGCCCCTTCCTTTGCTGGCAGCTCTGCGTCCTGCCTGCCTCTGCCTTGGCACACAAAGCCTTGGGCTGCTCCAGACTCCTTCTGGGGGACGTGTTGCACCCCAGTCCTGCCTGGTGTCCACTCTGGGCCTCCCCAGCTGCCCTTCACATTCATTTTCTCTTTCTCTGGCTGTTCTCTACAGTGCCAGAAGGATCCACCATCTCTGAAACCTCCCTTCAGTCCCTCCCAGGGCTCTCCTCTGCTCTCCTCAGTCTCCACTCCACAGAGCACAGAGCTCCTTTGTCCCTATACAGTGGTCAGGTGCTCGAGGCCAAGAGTGCCCGGACAAGAGGAACGGTTCTTTTCCCCAGGAAGGAAACCACAGAAGCCCAGTATTGAAAGATGAAAGGCAGCCACCAGAGGCCAAGGCCAGCCAGACCTGTTTGTCTTGGCAGCTTTTGTCTGGGAGCAATCCTGGAATAGATGGAATTTTGGAGGCCAAATTGCAATTTTGGCCATGGTGTATTGGGTTGAACCTAAGTTGATGGACAGTCTTTTAGACCAATGACGCTTCTCACAATTTACATATTTAAACTGCATGGAAAGGCGGGACTTCCCCTTTTTGTTGGAGCTTGTTCGCTGGAAGGTGGGGGGGGCTCCAAGCCTCCCGCCCTGCCCCGCCGGGCCGGGCCGGGCCGGGGCCACTGCCCCTTTCCCCCTTTCCTAACACTGCGACACGGACCCTGGGTCATTGGGGGGGACTGTCCCAGAGCCACAGGCAACTAAAACCAGCCATGGACTGCCACACAGCTAAACCCATCCAGTGCAGCTTCTGGGGACAGGCGGGTCCTTCTCCTCTCCATGTGGAGCCGGCAGAGTCAATGGGAGCCGGCGGAGCCTCCTGTCTGTAGCCAGCACACTTCGTGCTGAACTGAAAAAGACACCATGCAGCCAGCAGCACAGAGGGAGTGAGGCTTTCTCTACTATAAAGCCTGAACAAGAACACTCTTCAACATGGCGGCTTCAGAGTCAGAGAGAAAGAGAAAGTGAGTCCTGTGGGACAGAGCTGAAAATGGCGAAGGGAGAAAAGAGGGCGGTGCCGTGTTCCTCACGCGTAGCTTAAAAACCTTCTTGCATGCCATGGTAAGGAACTGTAATACCACAAACTGTTTGTCTCTTTAATCCATTTGAAGTACATGGGGGGATGGAGAATCCGCGTGTGGCCTGTGAAGATTGAGAAGAGTGCCTATGCCAGGTTATATAGAAGCAGTGAGAAGCTTTTAGAGATTTGTGGTGAAGAAAGCCTTTGTGTGCAGGCCAAAATAACTCATCCTTAGGAAGATTAATAACCCCATGTGATGGCCCATGTTTTGCAGTGTGAAGGAACTGTGAGATTTTTTCATGGAAGAGATGCTTAATACCACAGCAGGTTGATTGTTTCCGGGTGGGTCTGCTGTTGGTGGCAGTTTGGGAATCACATGCAACTGAAGAAAACCCTTTTTTCCTTAAGCATAAGAGAGAGACTTTTCAAGAACTGCAACACTGACTAACATCCCATGTTCTGTTATCCTTTGTGCGAGCTGGGTAAAAGGAGAGAAGTGCTGGAAGGGGGGGGGGGGGATTTGCTTTAATTTCTTGTTATTTTCTCTTTATTTTTAATTCTATTAGTAATAAAACTCTTTCTTTGTACTGCAACTGTTTAAAGTTTGTGCCTGCTTTGCTTTCTCCTAATTCTTATCTCACTGAAGGAAAGTAAGTAAGTAATGAATATTTTGAACCAAAACCCACTGAAGGAAAATAAGTAAGTAATGAGTATTTTGAACCAAAACCACTACAAAAGGTAATAAAAATGAAAGAAGGAAAGGAAGAAAAAGAGAAAGACTGAAAACATGAAACCAACAAGAAAATAAATGTTAAGAAAAGTCAAAAAAAGAAGAAAGAACAAAAACCAGGAAGAAAGAAAATGACAGAAAGAAAGACACAATAAAAAAATACAAGAGAACCCAAGAACGCAAAAAAAGAAAGATGAAAAACAGAAAGCAACAAAGAAAAGAAAAAGGAAAAAGGTAAAAAAATGAAGGAAAGAAAAAAGAAGGAAAGAAAACAAAAAGAAATCAACAAGAAAATTTTAAAAGTGAAGAAAAAGGAAAGAAGAAAGACTAAATAATGTGAAACAAAAAAACTTTAAAAAAAAAGAGGAAAGAACCAAAAAGCAAAGAGAAAAGGAAAAAAAGACACAAGAAAAAATAAAAGAAGAAAGAAAGAAGAAAGCAACAAAAAATAGGAAAAAGAAAGCAAAAAGATGAAAGAATGCAGAAAGCAAGCAAGCTAAAAGAAATCAAGGAGAAAATGAAAACCTTGTTGTGAGAAATGAGACAACTCTTAAAAAGATTAATTTATTGAAAACAGAAAAATTGAAAAATTACAGAAATTAGAAAAATATAAAAGTTTGGGATCCTATGGCTCAGTAGATGGTATGCCCCAGGAGCGCAGGGATTTGAGATCTTCTGGCTGAGACAGCACTAGACCTCAGGTAGAGAAAAAGAACTTGCAGTGCTGGGCTGATTTTTAGCTGGTCCAAAGTCAAAAAAATTACTAATGGCTCCTTAATAGGAGTAGGCTTTTAACACCCAGCACCGATGTCTCCCACAGCTAGTCTGGAGAGAGCAAGAGGGGAAAAGAGACCCTGCCTCTCGGCTTCGTCCTTTTTATAGTTTTTGCTCCGCCCCCAGTCCGCCCCCAGTCCGCCCCTTTGGTCCAAAGCGATTGGTGCTTTCCCTTTGATGGATCATCTCCGTCCACCAATGACTCATCGTTGTCGGGGGGGGGGGGGGGGGAGTAGTTGAGGTAAGGGAGATACAATGCCTTCATTAAAATTCAGGTATTCAGGTTGCCATGGAACTTGCCTGCAGAGTAATGGCTGTTGGGGCTAAAAATAGCTGCTGGCTATTAGACTGGGTGGGGTTTTTTTGGCCTTGGAATCAAAATGCAAGTGAAAACACCTAAAAAAGTATTAAAATACATCCAACACATCTTAAAACACTTGTAAAAGTATACAGTAAACACAGGAAAGGTAGCTCCTATGGTGTACCAGTGGTTTGAAGTTTGAAAAGGGCAAGTTTGTGATTTTTAACTGGGGAATTTTTAATTGGGAAGGGTGCAACTCTCTTAATAAACTATTTTGAACAATTGAAAACACTGATAATGGAACTGGATTTTTGTACCTGGGCTGATGGGTTAATTTTAAGATTAAATTTAAAAATATTTAACTCAAAATTAATTAATTAAAGCACTTAATATGCAAAGACCAAGCACAAATAGGGATTTCATGTATGACACTTGTGCCACTACGGGACCTTGTGCAGCCAAGGAGCGCATTGTGAGACTGCGGGGCCATGGAACGAAGGGACCATTGGGACCTTGTGGGGCCTCATGGACTCAAGGGACCATTGCCACACTGGGGGGCCTCATGGAATGAAGGGTCCATTGTGCCACTGCAGAACCAAGGACACCATGGTTACACTGCGGGGCCATGGAACCAAGGCACCATTGGGACACCCCGTGGCCTCATCCTTTGGAATTCCAACAGCTCTGAGGGATGGCAGCACCTGCAGGCAGCACTGAAGGATTCTGGGGAAAACCTTTGATCCCTTGTCCAAAGGAAATCAGAGAAAGAGCCCTGGTCAGATAAAGGCACCTTTTCCTTTTCCTTTTCCTTTTCCTTTTCCTTTTCCTTTTCCTTTTCCTTTTCCTTTTCCTTTTCCTTTCCCTTTCCTTTTCCCTTTTCCTTTCCCTTTTCCTTTCCCTTTTCCTTTCCTGGTATAAACTGTTGACCTGCCTGTAAGGTGCAGCAAAAGCTTTGCAGGGTTTGGTTCAAGGTACCCAAGGTTGGAACAGGGAAGTGTTTGAGTCTCTTGTAAGAGAAGGGTTGGAGTCTTTGTGCCATGACTGCCTGGCATCCATGGAACAAGTGTGTTCTGGCAGACTCTGGGATCTCGAGAACAATCCCATGCAGGAGCCAGCACTGGCCCTGCACCCTGGTGGGAGCAGCGTGGTGCGGATGGGAAACGGGCAGCTGGGTGTGCAGTGGGAACCTCGAGCCAGGTCATAGAAGGCCAGGCTTTAGCTTTGAACACAGCAGCACAAAAAGCAGAATGAATGACCTTGCCTAGAAATCACTGAAGGAAAAAGGGTGAACATATGGACTGATTTGAACTCTGGGTTTGGAATAATACACGCCCAGGGAGCCACATGGAAGGAAAGGGCACAGAGGTCTCCAGTGAATACAAAAAGAAATCAGTCACCTACTGCAGAGTGTGCCAAAGCCAAAAGAAGTGGCCCTGCTGCCCTTGTAAAGCCCATGGGTTTGGAGACTCCCCAGGTAATCCAGGGAATCCATTGGCTGACCAAACAGCTCAAGAGGGTGCTGAAAAAGCTCTCCTTGCACTAATACCTAGCAAAAACTGGAATGCTCTGCAACAAAAACCAGATTCCAGTGATCAGGACAGGCAGTCAGCCCCAGCAGCAGCAGCTGTGGAAAATGCCAGCAGGTGATTGCTAACCCCGTGTGGGCAGGTAATTGTAGCTCCACAATTAATGTATAATGGAACTAAAACATCAGCAAACACATGAGGAAGTGGAGAATATGGTGGCCAGTTTACAAAGGCATCTAGTAAGCACAAAAATGGCAAAAAATGATAGATCAGTTGTTGAGAAAGATGGGATTGGTTTTGAAGGAAGAAGGCTGCCTCCAGGGCTCGTTAAATGGGAATCACCAGGTGATTTTGGCCAACTGATTCTGCAGAACTGCCCAGGCAGAAGGGGGACTGGCACATTTTGGTATTGGTGGATCCTTTTTCTGGATGGCCAGAAGCTTTCCCATGTGGCACCAACAAGACAAGGGAAGTCTCAGAAGTTTTGCTGAAATGAATATTTAATAGCACTGGGACTAACTTTTGTAAGCCTTAAAAGGTGCATGGTTCTCAACAGATCATTGGGGCTGGACTCGCCTGTACATCCTTTCCAACCAGGAGATGCGCTGTGCATCAGAACCTGGAATTTTGGAACAATCCAGCCGAAGTGGAAGGGACCATCTCAAGTCCTCCTGGTAACCTACCCTGCACTCAAGGCAGAAGGAATCAAACTCGGGGTTCATCACATGCGGGTAAAACCAGCGAGCACACATTAAACACAGCAGAAACAAGACTGACTGACACCTTGGAGTTTGGGGTTTTGACATAAATCCTATTGTTTTAGGTATTAAATATGATTTTCTAAGGGGATACTATTTATTGGATCTAGAGGAAGATGATTAATAATTGTGTATCTATAATAATAATAGAAACGATGTTCCAGATTTCTGGGAAGGGAAATGCGGTTTTCAAAGTCAGTGCAAGATGTTGGCAGATGACAGAATGTAACCCCTGTAACAGCTTGTTTGCCAACACCAACCTCTGCAGAAAATCCAGTTCCGTGGGGAGCTTCAGTCAGCAATTTGACAAAAATCTGGGAACACGTGTGGGAAGGAAATAGCACCCAGGGCACCTGGACAGGGATGGAAGGAGAATATTCCTTACCATGGACACATCAGAACAATAGTGCTGAGAATTGTAACATTTCCAAAGCGGATCTGGAAATTACCTCAGGAAATATTGATCAGCTGACAGATTGCACTGATACCCCCTGGGGCTGTCAAATTCCAGCAGTATGGAATCGCCCTCAGACAGGACTCTGGGAATGTTTCCAGCCAGTTCAGGGGTTTCTGGGCTGGGAAGGGAGCCCAGGCTTCCCACAGGACCCCTTACAGGTGAGTATAAAATATCCTGATTTAACAAGGTCAAGGCCAAAGGATCCCAGGACAAAGGAAAAGTGGGATTGCACTGGGACAGACACTTGAGCTGTTTGGAATCCTGAGGTCCAGCAGCTCCTGGCTGTGGCCCAGGCTCTGAGGCTGGGCTGTGTTTGTAGAAATGATTCTGCCTTTCTCAGGGACGCCTGGGCTGAGCCAACAAACAAGGAGCCTTGGAGAGGCACAGAGTGTCAGCAGGACACGGTCAGATCCTTAGGAGCCCCAGGATGGGTGAGAAGTGATGGAATTTGGGGCACACGTTTGCCCCTGGGAGAATCAGGAGCACCATGGACACTGGGGGTATGAACGTTCCGTCCCTCGTGCAAGGAGTCACCACTGGGAACCCGACTGTGGGGAAAGGTTAAAGGGGATGGAACTGGGAAACATCCCAGTGCGGGAACTCCAGCGGGATGGATTTTAGAATCCATCTCTGCTCCACAAAGATCTGCCTTTAGGAGCAGAGCAGCCACACACCATTGGGCTCTGCAGATGGAAACTTTAGGGAATGCAGCTCCTTTGGGGTTTGCTGAAATAAAGGAACAATTGCCAGCCCCAGCTAAAATGACCTTCCAGAGCAGATTGGCTTTAGCCCCATTGCTGCTACATGGACAGGGA